>NC_059075.1:55299320-55481820 GCF_020497125.1 Mauremys mutica
ATCAGAGCGACAAAGGATGGGAGAAAAATAGTACACCTCTACCTCGATATAACGCGACCTGATATAACACGAATTCGGATATAACGCGGTAAAGCAGTGCTCGGTGAGGGGGCTGCACACTCCAGTGGATCAAAGCAAGTTCAATATAACGCGGTTTCACCTATAACGCGGTAAGATTTTTTTGCTCCCGAGTACAGCGTTATATCGAGGTAGAGGTGTAGTACTTATCCTCTCTTTAAAGAAGGAGAACTGAGGCACTGAGAGATAAAGTGACTTGCCCAAAAGGAAGTTTATGGCAGAGCAGGGAACCTCATAAATCTTAGGCCTTGTCTCCCTTCCCCAGCCCTGATTTCCCCCTTTGAACCCCTCGGTCCCAGCCCGGAGCACCCTCCTGTACCCCAAGCCCCTCATTCCCAGCCCCACCTCAGAGCCCACACCCCCAGCCGGAGCCTCACCCCTCCCACACCCCAACCTCCTGACCCAGCCCTCTCCTGCACCCCAAATCCCCAGCCCCACCCCAGAGCCCGCACCTGCAGCCAGAGCCGTCACCCCTCCCACACCCCAACCCCCTGGCCCAGCTCTCTTCTGCACCCCAAATCCCCAGCCCCACCCCAGAGCCCGCACCTGCAGCCAGAGCCATCACACACCTCCTGCACCCAACCCTCTACCCCAGCCCAGAGCCCCTTCCCACACCCTGAAACCCTCATTTCTGGCCCCAGCCCAGAGCCCGTACCCCCTCCAACCCCATGCCTCAGCCTGGAGCCCCTTCCCATACTCCAAACCCCTTGGCTCCTCTCCCTCAGCCTGGAGCCCCCTCCTGCACCCCAAACCCCTCATCCCTGGCCCCACCCCGGAGCCCGCATCCCAACCCCCTGAGCCAGCCCAGTGAAAATGAACAAGTGAGTGAGGGTGGGAAGAGTGAGCAACAGAGGGAGGTGGGATGGAGTGAGTGCGGGGCTGGGCCTTGGAGAAGGGGTGGGGCGGGGAAGGATGTTTGGTTTTGTGCAAGTAGAAAGCTGGCAACCTTAATGCCAATCCTGGCAGTGTTTGTACTGTGGATGCATTTCTACAAGAAACTGACCTGTAACTACCAACTCATGATTATTTGAAGAATCTTCAGATAGTAACTTTCAACCATTACTGACCTGTGTCTGATGTGCAGCTAGTGGCCTGGTTTATACCTGATTGAAATCCCATGTTATCAATCCTCTGACCTATCCTGTCTCCCACATTTCCACTTAAATTATATACCACTTTGTAATATATAAAAGTGTGTGTGTGTGTGTGTTTAAAATACAGAATCATGATGAAGGTATGAATACACTCTAACTTTTTCTATTATCCTTACTGTTTTTAAAAGTCTGTCTACTTAATTGATACTATTATTTATCTGAAAAGGAAAAATGCAGAAGATGAACTGAAGTTGATATTGTTGATGTAACATTTTTTAAATTATTTCTATTATTTATCTTCACAGCGTTACAGACAAGGGTGGCAGAGAAATATATCCTGGAAATACGATATTTAATTTGCATGTTTCTACATAGTTAATTTCATGAATCTATTTAATTTTACCTAACATGTTCTCTCAGTTATCTTATGGTCCACATATAATATAACCAACTAAGTATAAACAGCATTTCTCAGTTGTTTTTTTTTTAACTTGGGGCTAATAAGGGATTCTAAATATTTCTGCTACTATATTATAAAATCTGTTACCCCCCTGAAAAGCAAAACCAATGTCTGGGTATTTGAAACAAGAGCCATTCTAGATTAAAATCTTTTGATTCATATTATTAATTGTTATGCAAAAGTGCCCAGATTAAGAGTCCATAGAGAAAACGGCTGCTGGACTTTTACAGAGACTATATTTAAACATGAAAATAAAAAATTACATATGTTTCCTGATACTGGCCATTGAAAATCCCATTTGTTCAACAAGGTTAAAATTACAGTGTGAAAAAATAACAAAAGACTAAGAAGATTGCTTGAGAGACTTTATTCATTCATTTAGTGTTTCTGATTTCTGAACTTAGAATAGTATATTTTTAGGTAAAAGCAAGTAAGTGTGCTGAAGCTGAACAAATGCAGCAAAAATTTGAAAACTGCCTGTGTGGAATCTTCAGGTCCCTAACTACCACTAAAACTGTTCAGACAACAGTCTTTAATTATTTAACACCAGTTTGAAGTTCTGCACATCTTTCTCCTCTAATCTTAAACCATTCTTTTTAAAAATCTAAGCTATTTTCCTAGGAGATATTCCTGTGCATAATGCTTTTGAGCACGGAGTTGCATAAGTGTAACTGAAGGCAGAATTTGGCCCTGCGTATATAACATATCTTTGTGGTTCTGAGATTATCAGAGTTCAATCATATGTGAATGGATAAGTGACTAGCAAATGGAGGGGAATATACTGCAACTGCTTGTTGTGTAATCAAAGAGTTCTTCTTTAAATGATGGTCTCTATTGTATTCCGCTGAGTGTCATGCACATGTACCCAGAGCTTTTGAAAGTAATACTCTTCGGCAGTCTGTGAATGCACCCGGTGCCACCTTGTGGTCTTGCCCAAGGCGATAAAGGGCATGGCAGGCCCACCAGCATCTCCAGTCTTCCACCTGAGCTTATCTAACAAAGGAAAGATTCCAGACAACGAGGGAACTAATCACTTTGGTGTCTTCCAGGTCTTCAGTTTCTATCAAATTCTATCTCTCTCTCTTTTGGGACACATGGCAGTCTGCACATATGTCACACCCTTTGCTCACATGCACCGCCTTCAGTTGTAGCTACAAAGTGTCTACTCCCCCATGTATCAACCCATACATACTCTGTTCCACATGCCACCAGAAGTTCTCTTCTCTTCTCATCCAATGGTGGATGAATCTGCTACAAGTCTTCCTCCCATCCTTCCTCCCATTCTCACCCACCATGACAATCATAATGGATGCATCCCTCACAGGCTGGGGCACCCAAATGGGTGACCACATGACACAAGGCACCTGGACAACGTGAGAGGCCAGGATGCACATAAACATATTAGAACTTCAGGCAGTATGCAAAGCTTGCCAGGTGTTCCTACCAGCCTGCAGGACTGACACATTCTTCTCATGTCAGGCACCACCATCACAGTCTTCTACATAAACAAGAAAAGGGGGACAAGATCCTGAGTCCTGTGTTGGAATCTATACACCTTTGGGAGTGGTGCATTGCACACCATGATCTTTTGACAGCATGCTACTTACTGGGCATGCAGAACATGAAACTGAAACTTCCAACTGACCAAGAATGGGAGTTGCATAACTGTAATCGCAGACATTTTTGGCTGATGGGAGCCCCAGTGAGGGATCTTTTCTCATTCCACAACAATACCAAATGCACCCAATATTGTTCACAGGAGGACGTTCTAGCCCTTGATCGGTCAGACTGGACAGATTATGCCTTCCAGCTTACCCTTCCTACCATGACTGATCCACATGATCTGATGGGAAAGAGCAATAACCATCCTGATCACCCCCTTCTGGCCTCACCAATTTTGGCTTCCACTTTTCTGCATGTCGAAGCACCCCGCACTTTGGATGTTCCCGAAGCTACTGACCCAGCACAACAGCAGACTCAGACACCTCAACCCGTGCACTCTTCACCTAACAGCTTGGTTTTTGGATGAACACCTCCATTAGCACAGGAATGTTCTGTGGCAGTGCAAGATGTTCTCTCATCCAGTCCACAAGACGCTTGTATCGAGCCAAATGGATGAATTTCACTGCCTGGGCTACCTGGCAGGGCCTTGTCCCTGAATTGGTTGGCATCCCACTACTCTGGGAATATTTCCTTTATCTGAAGGGCTTGGGACTGGTCCTCAGTTCCATTAAGGTACATGCAGCTGTCTTTTCATTGCTATAGCGGAGAGAATGAAAAGGCAAGCCATTTCCACCCAGGGAATCTCCAGGTGAGTTTCAGGGTGCATTATGCGCTGCTATCAATTATCAGGACAATCCCCTTGTGAAAGGCCCATTCCATGAGAGCTCAAGCATCAACTAGAACTGCACTCCACAAGGTGCCCTTCACAGACATATGCAAGGTGGCCATGTGGAGTTCCGTACACACTATGCTCTAGTGCAGGGGTAGGCAACCTATGGCACGCTGCCTAGGTCCTGGCCACCGGACCAGGGGGCTCTGCATTTTAATTTAATTTTAAATGAAGCTTCTTAAACATTTTAAAAACCTTATTTACTTTACATAAAACAATAGTTTAGTTGTATATTAAAGACTTATAGAAAGAGACCTTCTAAAAACGTTAAAATGTATTACTGGCACACAAAACCTTAAATTAGAGTGAATAAATGAAGACTCGGCACAGCACTTCTGAAAGGTTGCCGACCCCTTCTCTAGTGCATGATTCTGTAACAAATAATTTGTTCAGAGCAGCAATCCTCCATTCAATAGTCTCCTTGCACTATCCTCCCACATAGGTACTGCTTGTTAATCATCCTCAGTAGAATACAATAGGGACCATCACTTGAAGAAAATGAGGTTACTAACTTGTAACTGAAGGTTCTTAGAGATGTGTGGTCCCAATCTTTATTCCAAACCCACCCTCTTTCGCCTCTACTGTGGATTCAACAGCTCTGCAGTAGAGAAGGAACTGGAGATGCTGGTGGCCTGCCACACCCTTTATGGCCTTGGTCGAGACCACGAGGCAGCACGGGGCACATGCGTGGACCGCCAAACAGTACTACTTTCAAAAGCTGCAGCTCTGGGTGCATAACACATGCACATAACCTTCAGTGAAATACAGATAGAGACCACACATCTTGAGGAACCTTCAATTACAGATAAATAACCTCGTTTTATCAGTGTAGCCAACGTTTTCCTTTTAAAAAGTATGTTCCACTTTTTTGACAATTAGTTAATGATATGTTCATACTGAGCTAACAATTTTCTTTTTCTTCCATAGCTTCCAAGACTCTTATAAATAGTATGCTGCGGGACTCTTCTCAGATTCCAGATGGAGTTCTAGCAAATCAGGTCTATCAGGTATTAATCACAGCCATCTTTTTTCAGTGGCAGTGCTATCGTCTGCCTAGCAGAGTAAAGGATTTTAAACCTCATTTAATTACTGTCATCATAAACTATCACTGAGTTCAGGGTGCACCATAAATGGCAATGCTATATTTGTAAGGAGAGCATTTCACTTTTTAATAGCTTGCTTTTATAGTGAACAAAAAGCATGCAATTTTTGTTTTCTGTGATTATATCCAAACGGCCTTTGATAGCCTTTTGGAGGAAAAGTAATTACTGTTTTTAGCATACTGTTTAATTACAATAGATTTGTAGTTGACCATCACTATACTTCTTCTCTTATTTGTCTGCAGTGTACTGTGAATGACTGTTGTTATGGACCACTGGTGGACTGCATCAAACAGTATCCTTTCCCATAAAATTTTAGGTGCACAATTGACGAGCTTAGAGTCTGTGGAGGAGATGTTTCTAGCTTTAACCTGACATAAAGTTCCACTTCACAAAACACATTTCATACTCCTCTACATTCAATCGAGTAGAGGGTCACTGCAGTCCTTTCTCTTATGCCATTTAACTAAAATCAGATAGGCCAAGGTAAGTTATCAGTTCAGCGGCTGTACATATATATGCTTAGTTGAAACACTCTTGTTTTTGGTGAGAGAAAATCATATTGTGATTCATATAAAGCCATTAAAGTGCCATAGACACTGTCCAATATTGCAATATTTTTAACTAATTTGATGTTTCCTTTGGATTTTTTGAAGTGCTTTCAAGTTCTGATTTAAATTTTAAATGCTGTATCTGACATTTCAGTGCTGCTCTTTTCTCCTCTTCTTCAACGAAAGTAGGACATAAGGTATAGAAAAAGACCTATTTTTGAAAGCGGGAGAGTGTGTCAGGGTATCTCCACAATGAGCAGAGTACTGTGGAGGAAGGGTCAGCACTCAATGATTGCAGCAGATGGGGGATTCTATACAGGCTGAATGGGTGAGGATGAAGGAGTGTATTGGGAAGGCACCACTCTTGTGCAGATTCAGTGGCCTAAAAGCACTTTATTGGGCATATAGAAGGGTTGCTGATCAATTTCAGCCCATGCTTGGAAGAGAAACCTTCAGTTTGTAGCATTGTATCCAGTCTGCAGAATGGTGAGTGGATTTCCTCCCCCTAGTCCTAGAGAGTTCTCTGTACAAATTTCAGTGAGGTTTTGGAGGGGGTGGGAATTTCTCCCTGTACACCTCTACCCTGATATAATGTGACTCGATATAACACAAATTTGGATATAATGTGGTAAAGCAGTGCTCCGGGGGGCGGGGCTCCGCGCTCTGCAGATGAAAACGAGTTTGATATAACACGGTTTCACCTATAACGCGGTAAGATTTTTTGGCTCCCGAGGACAGCGTTATATCGAGGTAGAGGTGTATTAGGAGGAAAGGGAAGCCACAATGGTTCCCAGCAGTTAAACATGGAGAAAAAATGTATTCACTGTTCATATGTATTAAAGGAGATATTTCTTCTTACACCCCCAATACACTCTGCAGTCATAGCATTTGCATCTCCTAAAAAAAATTGCCTCATTTCCTGCCACTTTTCCTCAGATTTACTTTGTATGGTATATAGTAAGTGCCAAATCCTGCTCCCATTAACTTTAATGAAAACATGTTTGGGCCCTAAGTCTATTTGTATGGTACAGTAACTCCTAACTTAATGTTGTAGTTATGTTCCTGAAAAATGCTAATTTAAGTGAAACGATGTTAAGCAAATCCAATTTCCCCATAAGAATTAATGTAAATGGGAGGGTTAGGTTCCAGGGAAATTTGTTTTTACCATATAGTACAATACAGTACTATAGTTGGGAGGTGCCCCCACCTTACCCCACACAGGCATAGCCCACTGGCACTGGAGACAATGAGGCAGGCAAGGAGGCTGAAGGTGCTGTAGGCTAGGAGAAGCACATTGCGCAGCAGCAGTGGGAGCTTCCCCTACTCTGCAAGCACCAGGGGTGGGGGGCTCAACTTCGGCCTGCCCACTCTACCCCTCCCCTAAACCCCACCCTTAACCTGCCTCTTTTTTCCCCCTCCTTCCCCCTTTACTCTGCACTCTGCGTCCTTGCTCCTCCCCCCTCCCTCCCCTGCCTCCTGCCCGTGGCAATCAGCTGGCTTGCAGTGTTCGGGAGGCAGGGAGGGGATGGGGCGCCTGCACGCTGAGTCCTCGCTCCTCCCTCCCCCCTTGCATGTGGCAAGCCAGCTGATTGCCGTGGGCAGGAGGCGGGAGGAGGAGGAAGGCACTGATCCGTGGGGCTTGCTGGTGGGTGGGAGGCGCTGCGGGGGGGGGCATAGGGGAGCTGATAAGCGGGGCTGCCACCTGTGGACAAAGCACGCAGCCAAACAACGTTATAGCGAAGCATTGCACAACTTTAAATGGAGCATGTTCTGTAATTGAGCAGGAACGTAAGATCGAAACTACGTTAAGCGAGACGACGTTAAGTGGGGAGTTAACGTATATTCTTTGAGGGTACACTGAAACATTAAGTACAATTATATATGAGTGTATTCATTAAACATCATCCTATCTTTTAAAGGATTGTAAATCGTAAGGCCTGTTAAATTAGGTACATGAGTTTGTATTCTTGTCATGAAGACTCTGAATATATGCTTCTAAGCTGTAAAAACTAACTTTATTTTACAAAAATGATGCATTACTCTACACATCTCTGCTTTATATTAATTTGTTAAGAAATAGTGCATTTTTCTGTAATCTGTAGTGTGCGCCCCCCCCCCCGGATTTCAAATCAGCTTGCACAAAAAATGATGGCATTATTAGGAAACATAAAAAGTTTGTCAACCAAAGATTGTTAGGGTAAAGTTTGGTGATATTTCACTGTGTGAATGCATTATCTGAGAGTGTATGTTGCTGAATTAGATGCTAATTTTAAGGCACATAAAATAGTTAAAAATCAATTTAAAGTTAAGGTTTTAAAAGCATAATGTCTTCTGAAGAATTGCATATTGATTTTAAATATAACTATCTAATTATATATGCATGGACTAAAGTATGAAGTCTACCTCTTTGTAAATGCCAGGAGGCTATTTTTCAGTAATAGTTCAGATGCTTACGGGAAACTAGGCTGTTGGATTGCATGAGCAGAAAATGGCTTGTGAGGTTATTTAAAAGTTTTGCCCCATGGTCACTGCTATTCATCAATAATAATTATTATAGACTAAGTCTAAGTGTTTCTGCTTATGGTGCATTATCAATTCTGGTTGCAGTATTTGGCTTATATTTTTGCCATCATTCATTTTCCTTTTTTGGTTCTGTCATTGCCAGTATAGTTTAATGTAGTACACGCTTTCAGTTGATAGAGACAATGATGTATATGTGTAAAGTGATTCTTTATGATTGGCTTTTTTGCAGTTCAGCAGTAAGTGCTGGTAAAAGTGAGAGTAATTAATTATAATGGTAATTCTTCCTGCAGTTTATCACTTCGTATAAGATATCCTAAACAAAATTATGAATTGTAGTTGTTTTTAAGATTCATTTACAGATTCTCCTTTACATAACTGGTTTTTCATAACTGAAAAATCAGTTAAAAGGCTGTTTTGATACAGTGAAATACATCAGATAGCTTTAGAGTATATCTTTATGTGTAAGAAGTTTCAGTATTTAAAGAACAAAATCTTAAATTGTTTAATTGTTATCCAATTTATTGTGGTTTATTTACTTACTCAAAACTCCCATTGACTTCAGTGAGAGTCTTGAGTACAAAGCCGAAGATCAGGCCCAAAATTTCCAGCTATAAAGGCACTCATTTTAGTCTCACACTTTGCTCTTTTGGAGAAGAAAATGAAAGCAAGATAAATACTACTCTTGGGTATATTGAAGAAAGTTGATCATGGTGATACCTGCCTTTTCTCATTTGTGTGAGGTGGGTTTTTTATTTTATTTTTACTGATTTTGGGTGCCTCAGTTTTTGGGTACCCAACGTGACACACCATAAATGAGCCCTGATTTTTAAAGTATCAGAGGGGTAGCCGTGTTAGTCTGGTTCTGTAGAAGCAGCAAAGAATCCTGTGGCACCTTATAGACTAACAGACGTTTTGCAGCATGAGCTTTCAGTGGGTATTCAAAGCTCATGCTGCAAAACGTCTGTTAGTCTATAAGGTGCCACAGGATTCTTTGCTGCTTCTACAGAACCAGACTAACACGGCTACCCCTCTGATATTCTAGCTGTAACAGTGTTCAGAATTTAGTTTTGTTCCAAACATACAGGTCTGTCACATCTTATGCACGTTTAACATGCGAGATTTCAGCTTTACGTAGTCAGCAAAAATGGAAAAAAAACCAAACAATTTAAATACTGTTTCTGTAGTGCGGGTGATTCCGCCCGCCATTCGACTCAATGTAATTTTGACTATACGCGGTTTTCACTTTATGCGCTAACTGTGGAATGGAACTCCGGCGAAAGATGAGACTTGCCTGTATAGTACTTTTTCCTTAACTTAAATCCATCAGTGCTATTGGGCATGAGCATGAAGTCCTGCTGCGAGAAATGCTGCTGGAGAAAAATCTTTCTTTCTTAGGTAAGAATCTATAGTAGAATCTAACCTATGGTACGTTAGCTTCAAAGATCTCAGTGACTGTTTACTTAAGGAAAAAAAAGAGACCTCAACTCATGCTGTATTATGTAAAGGAAGAGTAAAAAATGATTGATGCTGTACATGTTATCTTTTATTGATTTAGAACTGAGCAGGAACTCAGTTACCTAATATCCTATATATACAGCACATGCACAGGCTTGCAATTAATATTTTATAGAATAAGTAGCTGAAAAAAATGCTTTAATATCTGCTGTAGAATTACTTTTGGTGTCATGAGATATTAGTCATAATCTAGGCCGTATGAGACTTAGAAGGAAGGATAAGAAATATTAGCTGCAAAATGCTTTATGTATTAAAGAACTGCTAGAAGAATTCACTTGTTTAGCTGTAAGTGAAGTTTCTTGATATTTCTGAACTAATGCACTGAATCTTTCCACATTCCCCATCTTTAAAGTCATTTAAGAATTTATTTTAGAAAATGTTCACTTTGATATTAGAGGATGATTTAATTTTCTATCTATTAAAAAGTATTAAACATGGTACAGTAATTAACATTAATTACAGTGGTTAGCATTTAAAGAATTATTTCTCTTACTGTGATAATAAATTATTGTAATTTTTATACCTTGAAATCCTTCTGTGGTGAGATTATATCAAAATAAAACCGCTGGAACCTAATACTATAGTAAACTGTTGTATTCTTCAAAGAGATTTCTTATGTAGAAAGATAATACAACACACGTATTAGTTTCACCTAAAACTAATACCTCTATTGAACAAATAATGTCCTAACTTTTACAAAAAGGAACAGAAAATAGCTTAAGTGATAAATAGTAAGTATTATGGATTTATCCAAAAGCAAGTCGTGCCAGACTTAGTTTCTTTCTGTGATAGGATAACAATTTTAGTAGATAAAGGAATTTCTTAGGACATAGTGCATCAATTTTAGTAAACCATGTAGTATGGTTTCATATAAAATAAACCTAGGGAAATTAAAGAAATGTGTGTTACATTATTCAAGTGGAACATGAAACATAGAACATTTTTTAAATCAAACATGGTTCAGCTTGGAAAAGCTCAGTACTCTTTTTGGCTCTGGCTTATAATTACTGTAGTAATAATAATAACAAATAAAAACATCTTACAAGTGATATTAAAGACAGGGTATGGAAAAAAAGTTGTTCATAACTGACAGAGTTAAGAACTACTGGGGGAAAATACACTATTTTAGATTATATTGGGTACTGTATTTCCAGGATGTTAGATGTTTCCAGTTTTATGTAAAAGACAACATGGTGCTACTTTTCAGACTTGTGTATAAAGCGGCTTTTTGTTATAAGACTCTTTAGTAAATGATCATTTCAGTGACACTTCCATTTTTTTACACCATTTCTCTTGAATGACATAAAGACGTATACTGATTTTTTTAAACTTGTTTGGCAGTACCAATAGGCAAGTGAGTCCAATATTATTAAGTATTTGTATTAACAATGTGGAGGATGAAATGGAGAGTATATGGGTTGTGTATATTCATGGATGAGTAGAATGGGTGAAGGGATGACGAACATTTGAGAAATAATTAAAATACAGCATAATATTGGCATATTAAACAATGAACTGAAATCAGTAAAATAAGATTAAATCATTATATGCAAATATAAAGCCAAAAGATTACTGGCCAGACAGTAATTATTATAGAGAAGGACTTGATCGTTTTAAATCGATAAACTGGATAATGCTATGCTGTCACAAAAAAGGCACATACTTGGGATTTTCTTGGTTATATTAATAGGATTATTGTAAGCAAACCAAGTGAGGCAATTAATATTGAGTCATTTCAACTACTGTGGAATTAGAATAATGCATTTATTACAAGTCAGTCCTCAGTCCTACAAAATAACATGTTACATTACGTGCCCAAAGTCACCTAGTAAATCCGTGTTAGAAACAGGATAAAAATCCATATCTTGACTCCCAAGCCCACTAAATTAGTCACAAAATAGCTCTTTTCCTGTCTGTAAAATGGGTATAGCTTGTAAAAGGCTATGAGTGTGAAGTGTCAAGTGGCAGTAGGAGAGGTGGAAATACAAATTTAAGATTTCCTAATCACCAGACCTGTGTTCTGTCAGTTAGACCATATGGCCTATAGGAACATAAGGCACAAACACATCTGCATAAAGGAAAAATTGGTCAAAACGTTTCATGACTTCTGAAACAGACAATTTTTGTAATTTTGTTTTGCAACCAATATTTTACCTACCTTTTTTTGGCGGGGGAAGAGGGAAATCAGCCCTCAGCAGAGATCTAACTGTTAACCCCCGCACTCTCCCCATGTATTTTTAGTAAAAGTCAGGGACAGGTCATGGGGCTTCCATGAATTTTTGTTTATTGCCTGCTACCTGTCCCTGACTTTTACTAAAAATACCCATGAAAAAATCTTAACCTTATTTATGGGCTTCAAATGCCACAGACTCTCTCCTATTTGTCATTTTGACCTCCACACATTGTCCATCTTGTCCACTCTACACATTGATCACTGACCCTTATATCTGCGTGTGGCTTTGCTTAGGCATGCAGCTGCCAGCTTTTTCCTGCCCCACTCTGTCTTCCCTACAGTCACTCATCAAGTCATTTGTACCTGCAAGTGACAAGATGCATATAGTGCATCTCCTGCTCTTCTGCTTAATCCATCTGGGTCCTGCATGTTGCACGGGCAGGATGCTGCTTTCGTCTCTAAATCATGTATCTTGTGCAGGTTCCAGATACCAAGAACACATTTCTAGCCTCAAATCTCCTGGCACCTTTCCGATACAGAATAGAGATTTGATCATTGCATCTCCCTACTGCCTTTTTGCCCATAATACTGTGTGTAACCACTGGAATGGTGTGCACAGATGATATCAGCGTCCAATTAAACACCAAGCAGTGGGAATTAATTAATTACTTAGTGGGATAGACTTGAGTTTTGTGGCATCTTATGAAGGTCTCCCACCTAAAGATGGTGGCAAGAATATGGTGCAACGTTAAAGTTTGTGCAGAGAACTTAATGATAAATTTCCTGAGTTTCTGAATTTTTTAAAAAATACACAGTTCTTTTTCGAGGGTTGGTCCCTGTGTGTATTCCACATGTGTGTTCAACATGCGCATGAGTCCAGAGATTTTAACAAGCAGTGTTTGTTGGCCCATACATGTACAATAGATCTCCTCGTGCTCCCAAGTGAGAGTAAAAGAAGCAGTGCAGGTCAATGCCCTGGCAGTTCTTTCTTACCACTACATAGTCTGAGTCAGAATCCAGTGTCCTCTCTTGCTTCAGCATTTCAGAAAACCTGTAAGATTGTAAAGATTAGTTCAGTTAGTCTTAGTGTAATTAGTGTGGTTTGTTTCCCTGGATTGGGAACTCCTTCCCCATGGTCAGGAACTATGCCCAGACTCCTGGGCTTCAAAAACTATATTTCCTGCCCTAGATACTACTCCATCAAACTTGAACAAACCAACGCTGCCACTACTATCTGGACGAGACAAACATTTCAGCAAAGTGCAGCATTTGTCACTCTGTTCCCCGGAGTACTTGCAAAGCTTGTGACTTTTGCCTTAGAAAATACTTAATGGAGAAAGCTATGAAGCCCCTCTCTGATCTAGGCCAAGAAGACCGCCGTACATTGGCCTAACCAAATGAACAGCGCCCTTCTAAGCACAGGCTTAAGAAGCAGAGCCCTCAGTGTCTAAGCCCAAAGACACTTCTCCGGGGCTTCCCATGAGAGTAAGGGACACTCTTGTGGGCACAAGGACAGATCCCTGCCGAGGACTATCCATAAGAGACTCTTACTCCTTCCCCGAGTCCATTGAGGTCAGGAGAGCCCTTATACACACACCCTAAAAAAATTTAAAATATACAGTTAAAGGGTTGTTTTGTTGTTTTGTTTTCAACAATAAATGCTTTAATATAACCTCCTCGTTTTGGGGGGGAAGGGCTTGTAATTACCCACTGTATAGCACCTACTACGCACAGGTTAGTATTTTGGACATCTTGAACAAATTTGAGAAATTTCAGGGAATAATAAATCATTAAGCATTTGAAAATATGACACAGAGGAGAATTCAGAGTAATGGAGCTTTTCAGTTTAAAGTAAAGATGTCGGAGGGTAGGAATAACTATTTACATATTTAAAAGGGGATGCCATGAAAATGTCAGTGGCCAGTTATTCCTACTATTGAATAAGGGCAGAACTAGTAGTAATAGGCTTAAGCTGCAGTTGGGAAGATGAAGTTAAATACTAGAAAAAATTCATAATTATAGGAACAGTAAAGTACAGGAACAATCTGCCTGGGAAGGTTGTAGAATCACCTTCACTGAAAAATTCAAGGCTAGACCTGACACTCATCTATCAAGTATGTTTAATGAAATCAATCCTGGCATGATACAAGGGGATGAACTAGATGACTCACTAAAGGATCCTTCAACCCAAGTGATTGCCATTTTTGTGGCCTTGTATAAGCTTCTGTAGTACACAAATCAGACTTAATTTTAAATGAATCATGACCTACCATAGACTTCAGGTTACCCTTTAAAAAATAAAAATAAGATGTATGTAATTTGTGCTGTCAAATATACATTTTTAACAATTCTAGAAGGGATTGTCTCATCAGCATATAAAGATATAAATAAAGGAAATTTAATTTATGGTATATATTTAAAATATACTGAAGTACTGTATTTATATAAGCTCACTTAAGAATTAAGATGTGTTCAGTATTTGTTCTTTCAATGTATTAAATGTGTCTGTCTCAAGTTCTAGACTTTGGTGTTATGAAAACACATTTGATCAGTATCCACAAGAAGAGCATATTTAACCCATCCAGAATAAAATCTTTCCCCTTCCCTTCCCCCTCTTTCCACACCCTCAGAAAAATCCTAGGAAAATATACAAGCCTTGCAGTTTTTCCTAAAGCTCAGTGAATTAGGGCTTTGTTGGACCGTGAGTGGGAATGAGTTCCAGAAGTGATGACCCATGACTTATATTGCCCAATCACCAGTTCCCTTCCTTTTAAACCTTGGAGCACAAAGAAACCCCATTCTTAGCACAAATGATCAGCAGAGAATTTCCCTGCTGGTGTACTCTCCCCAGCAGCGAATTCCCAAACCTGCATAAAGCCAGCAAAACTGCTTCCTGCATCAGCATCACATATCCCTGACACAGTGGGTGTATCAGGGAAGATATGGGCATGGTGGAGAGGACTAGACAAGGCGTATGGTGGAACTATAGTGATCCTCCACAGGCATATGGTTCCTTAGAGACCATAAATTGATCTAAATTATGGTGGGAGCAGGGTAGATCAGCTACCTGGAGCAGAGACCTATACGTCAAAACCAACATCTTAAAGTTCACCCAGAAACAAACTGGAAGCAAATGCATACTAAGGAACACTTTTGTAATATCCTGCCTTTGATCTATACAGGTTTTAATAAGTGAGTAAACACCTGCACTGGCTGAAGTTTCCAAGTAGTCTTTGAGTTCAGCCATGTGTGGACGGTATTACATTCATACAATCTCCAGGCAACACAAACACAGACATTTATCTATGCCCAGAAAAAAATTGTTATAAAACAGTGTGGAAAAAGTGCCTCTGAAGTCTCCGGAGGATCCAGAAGCAGTAGAAGACAATATAAGTCCCAGTTTGTGAACCTGAGTTACAAATTATGGGCATACTACCTCATTTGGGAGTACTGATCTATTCTTCATCATGTCTTCAGGTTACTTCCTCAAACTACAACCATTATGTCCGTCATCTGTGAATTGAGGCTCACCCAAGTAATTTATTCAAGACCCAGTATTGGATATGGAGAAAGTTACTGGGCCTCATCATCCGTGTCTGAATTAAAAACAAAGTGGGATATCTAAAAGCACCATGGCCAAGTCTGCCTCGCTATCTCTCTAAACAGAGACATGTATATATTGAACAGATGGGTGGCAGAACAGAACTTAGTGTTGTACTATCTGAGAGCGCCTTTGTGGCAAATGATCAGTCACACAGCATTATCATTGAAGATTTCTCAGAAAGAGACCAATAGAACCTCTAAAGAGCAGCTCTGTCTACCCATAAGAGTCCACAGACAAGTCTACAATACATTTTGGTCAAGAGTGTAAAAACAGAGCTGATGGATCTAAAATAATTGATAAAAAACTTTTGATATTCAGGCAGCATAGCCTCTATAACATCTTCAAAATTTAATCTAGAGAGATGGGAATTAAGGAAATCGGAAGTCTGGATATTACTGCAATTGCTTTGTCTCAACCCTCCATCAAAAAAACAGACTTGAGATGGCATTAGTTGGTGAGAATGTCCACATCAAGAGATGGTTTATTGAGCAGAGGCCTAACAATTGCTTTCAGAGATTGTGGTATTTTACCTTTACATAAAGGGATGCATTGATCAAATTCTCAGAAAAGGACCCAGTACCTTCCAGCTGAACTTCACCAACCAAGAAAGATATGGGCCCAATTTGCAGGTTATAAACCAAAATTCCTCCATCTCTTCAGAATCACAATGACTGACTGCGTCTGAAAACAAATAGAGAAGGGATTGCATTTGTCCATCTCAGCAACCTCAAGACACTTTTCAGCTATCTCAAAAGTCAGCCCTGGTCAGAAATTTTCAGATGGAACATTTTTCTGTTGGAAAATGCTGATTCTATTAAATTAAAATTTTTGCAGGAATTTGTTGATTTTTGTCAAATCTTTGGATAGAAACCAGGAAATCTTCACAGGAAATCTGCCTGGTTTTCTGCCACCTCCACGGCAGCTTGACTGATTGTCGGCCACAAAGTCAGGAGTTTGGACATGTTGGGAGCCCCAGCTCAGCAATTCCAGGCTCCCTGTCATGAAGCAAGAAGCCTTGTGGCCCTGGGCTTCTAGGCTCCCCGCTCTGTGCCCTGCTTCCAGACTTCCTCCTATGCAGACAGGAGGTGTCTGAGAGCCCCAGCTTGAGGCAGGGCTTCCAGGCTGCTGGTAGTTCAGCAGAGAGCCTAGAGGCAGGATTGCTAGGGTCTCTTGGCAGCTCAATGAGCCTCACCATTGTTTTATATTTTGTTTTGTTTTTCAAAATAAAATTTTGGAATAAAATTCCCCATTCTGTGGGAAATGTTGAGGTTTCATTTGAATGCAGAATTATTTTATTTTTTTGAAATTTCAGCATTTCCCTCAGAACAGGAATTCCAAGTTCCTGTCAGGTTTAGTCAGCAATCTTGTTCCCATTCAAGCAGTTATATTTGCAAAGTAGCTTGAAAATTCCTCAGTTTGGACATTTCTATCCTCATGAATTGTGTTTTTAAAACAAAAAATGAATCAACAGCAGCATGAAGCATAACCTTAACAATTATGGGTAAGGGTAATTAAGCACTGCAACAAATTACCTAGGGAGCCTGTGGAATCTCTGTCACGAAGTTGCTAAGAACAGGTTAGACAATCACCTGTCGGGATAATCTAGATAATACTTACTCCTGTCTCAGTGCCGGGGACTGGACTCAATGACCTATCGAGGTCCCTTCCAGTCCTACATTTCAGTGATTCTGTGATTTCAAACAGTAGTGTACTGATAAATGGTGCTAGTAATGCTGGTATTTAGGCTCCCATGCAGTTCACTCAGAAGCCTACAAAGTTTGGTGCTATGTACTATATGCCTGTCTTAAAAAATAACTCTACTTTTTTATGTTTGGAAACCTTGTGGGCATGTATATATTTATTGAAATAAAATAGTGTGTTTTGTTATTTGTGAAGCACTAATGGGGTTCTCATCAGTATAAAAGACAGAGTTTGGTCTCTGCCCTTCTGTTTCTCAGTCAGAATTTTCTATTGAAAGTAAGGCTTTCGATTGAGTGCAATTAACTCATACCATTAACTGAAAAAATATTAATTGCAATTACAAAAAATAATCGTGATTAATCAGTTTTAATCACACTGTTAAACAATAGAATACCAGTTGAAATGTATTAAATATTTTTGGATTTGTTTTTCTACATTTTCAAATATATTGATTTAAATTACAAAACAGAATACTGTGTACAAGACTCTCTTTATATTATTTTTATTACTAATATTTGCACTGTAAAAATAAAAGGAAGTATTTTTCAGTTCACCTCATAGAAGTACTCTAGTGCAATCTCTTTATCGTGAAAGTGCAATTTACAAATGTAGATTTTTTGTTACTAACCACACTCAAAAACAAAACAATGTAAAACTTTAGCGCCTACAAGTCAACTCAGTCCTACTTCTTGTTCAGCCAATTGCTAAGACAAATACGTTAGTTTACATTTATCGGATATAATGCTGCCCGCTTAAGAAGAGGCGTTCACTTGTCACTTTTATAGCCGGCACTGCAACGTATTTACATGCCAGATATGCTAAACATTCGTATGCCCCTTCATGCTTCAGCCACCATTCCAGAAGATGTGCTTCCATGCTGATGACACTCATTCCAAAAAATAATGTGTTAATTACATTTATGACTGAACTCCTTGGAAGAGAATTGAATATGTCCTGCTCAGTTTTACCTGCATTCTGCCATATATTTCATGTTCTAGCAGTCTCAGATGATGACCCAGCATATTTGTTCATTTTAAGAACACTTTCACTGCAGATTTCACACAACACAAAGAAGGTGCCAATGTGAGATTTCTAAAGATAACTACAGGACTTGACCCAAGGTTTAAGAATCTGAAGTACTTTCCAAAATCTGAGAGGGACAAGGTGTGGGGCATGTTTTCAGAAATCTTAAAAGAGCAACACTGTGATGCGGAAACTACAGAATCCGAATCACAAAAAAAGAAAATCAACCTTCTGCTGGTGGCATCTGATTGGGATGATCAAAATAAACATGTGTCAATCCACACTGCTTTGGATCATTATTAAGCAGATGCCATGATCAGCATGGACACATGTCCACTGGAATAGTGGTTGAAGTATGAAGGGACGTATGAATCTATAGCGCATCTGGCACATAAATATCTTGTGACGTTGGCTACAACAGTGCCATGAGAACACCTGTTCTCTCTTTCAGGTGACATTGTAAACAAGAAGCAGACAGCATTATCTCCTCCTAAATGTAAACACATTTGTTTCTCAGAGTGATTGGCTGACCAAGAAGTAGGACTGACTGGACTAGTACCGGTAAGTAGGCTTTAAAGTTTTACGTTTTATTTTTGAATGCAGTTATTTTTTTGTACATAATTCTACATTTGTAAGTTCAATTTTCATGATAAAGATATTGCACCACAGTACTTGTATTAGATTAAGTGAAAAATACTATTTCTTTTGTTTTTTACAGTGCAAATATTATAAAAAATAAATGTAAAGTGAGCACTGTACACTTTGTATTCTGTTGTATTTGAAATCAATATATTTGAATATGTAGAAAACATCCAAACCAGTTACCAGATACAGATACAGTCTAATATTATTTTCTCTTTAGTTAATGTCAAATTTGTTCAATAATAATGCGGTTTTAAGATAAATGAAGTTTTAACCAAAGCATCCAAGCCTCTTATTTAACTATTTTCAAACATTAGAATCAGCAGTTAGAAGGAGGCAACAGTAATCCTATTCTTCACTACTGTCAGGATGAAGAAATTTTTAGAATATTGATTTATCATGTTGTTATGGTGTGACTCAATGGGTTTCAGAGATTAACATAAAGTAGATCTTTGTTAATCTGCCCATCTCTCATCCATATATTTTATATCTGGGTTAAAAAAACCCCCACTAGTTTTTGCTCTCTACCAAGGCTTAATAGCTAATATGGCACTACGGTGAGGTGTTGTATTACTAACACTTATTTTTACACTATACTAGAGTACACTTATTAGTACACATCAAAATGAATAAATAAAGTATATCTTGCAGTGCATTTTCCCCTCTCTTTTGGTTGTTCACTTACACACTAATTCATAACTACCCCAATGGCTATCCTAGTCTTAGTGCAAATTAGTGAGGTTTTACTGTAACTTCTAATTCAGCATCTGGAAAATTAACTTCAGATTCTTATTTTTCACAACCTTTAACAAATGTACGTACCCTTAAAAATCTAAATGTTGTTCTTGTCATTAAAATGTTCTTTCGGCTCAAAGTGCTGACCTTTCAGGATATGCACAAAGTGTTCTAAAACAGAGTTCTGAACATTTGCCATGAAACCACTGTCCTAGGCTGATAAATGGATTGGAAATAAGCTACCCAATCATGGGAATGGGCCATTAATTTTAATCAAAGGTGATGCAGAAAGGCGAATGGGATGCATGACAATGTCAACAGCCCAGTAGATGTTAAGAGTCCACACAGCCTTCCTTGTTACTTGGTTGTGCAATTAGTTGAGGTTGGGTGAAGACAGAAAGCCATGTCTGGAATTGAATGACCAGGTCACTCCAAAATCTAATGGAGAAATGGTGTTTCAGAAATACCAGTCTAATGGCATTAGAAGTCAAGGACAACAACTAGAAAGTATTGAAGTTTTTTATCTTTAAGGCATGGGTTGATAATTTTTTTTTCACAATTTTGTCTTGCTTGCTCCCTGTCATGGTCCTGGAAATCGTCAGATATTGCTTAAAAGAAGCTTTGGTATTTACAAAGGATAAAGAATTACAAACAGGCTTAAATCTTGAAGACAATGTACTTTTAAATTTATATACTACTGAATTGTAAAATTTGGCAAATTCTACATAATGCAAGAGAAATAAAACTGTGTCTTCTCTTTTTTCTTTTATAGCTTTCCAATTGGAAGATAAAGTTTTATAATTACTTTAGACAGACATCAATATAAAATAAGAAATGGAATATGTACATTTGTGGCATTAGTAGAAAGCTGTTCAGGTTAATTCTAATGTGAGGAGATTCTTCTTTCAATAAGCAAATATATTTCTTTATTTTGAACATTTTTTTTGGTTACAAAGTACTGTATGACAGCTTGAATTAATGATGTTTATAATGAAGACATAAAAATGCAGAGACGACAAAGAAGCATTTTTATATCCATGCTTCAGGTTTGCTAAGAAGGTTCATTTAATCTGACACAGCATTGCATACATATGAAAGATACGTATGACTGCATTAGTAATTCTTGCACTCTTATTTAAAAGAAAATTAATTATACTGCTGTCTGGTTAATAGAATAGTGTTATAAACAATAGTATTTGTTCTCTATGCAGCTGAAGAACAGCTTCGTGCAAAGGGTTATGACAAAACACCAGATTTTATTTTAGAAGTGCCGGTTGGTAAGTCCTTAAAGTTTTTTCTATTAGTATTTATTGTGCTTATATTAAGATGTTAACATTACTTAATGATAAGGCAGGAAAAACTAGATTATATTATTAAAATATTACTGTAAATATTATTATGCATGTTATACTTTATACATTATAAATCTCATAAAATATTGTTTTAAGGGATTTGCAATAGTAACTCAATAACTGTACAAAGTGTTTTTGGAAAGTGGGGGGCTTAGGTAATATCCCTGTACCTCAAACCTGAACTGACAACTGTTAGGGGGCTTATTCCTTCACCCTCTCACTTTCCTGGTCCTTCTCGCATGAACAGAGAGCAACAATACCCGAAGTCCGAAGGTGCAAACAATTCAATGTTTATTGGGGTGAACTTCCAGCAAGCATGATTCTAGTTTCCTTTCTTAGTGTCCCCCTTCCCAGCTCTGACACCACAGAGCCTTGCCTGTGTCCCTGTTCTCGTTCCCATTCCCCCCCTTAGCAAAACATGATCCCAATCCCCCCAACCCCAATCCCCCCGCCCCCCCTTATCCTGATTCACTGCAGACTATACAGTAAAACTTGTCAGGTTTCAGAGTAGTAGCCGTGTTAGTCTGTATCCGCAAAAAGAATAGGAGTACTTGTGGCACCTTAGAGACTAAAAAATTTATTTGAGCATAAGCTTTCGTGGGCTACAGCTCACTTCATCTGCTTAGCTATTCCTTAACCAATCATTTTACTGAAATTTAACTTAACCAATCCTAACATTCTGTAACATGGTTATTTAACCAATTATATCCCACCACCTTAATTGGTGGTGAGATATACAAAATTAATTATACAGCAGACAGAAACAATCACAAAACCAGACAGAGATTATACAGACCAGCAATAGGGAAGTGGAGACTACAGGGATAGAACAATACAGAAATGAGGATTTCACGTCCCAGCTATTGATAAGTGAGTTCTTGCCAGACAGGATGCTATCAAACTAAGTTTCCTTTTACATCTTCTAGGCTCTTCCCTTTCTCTGGAGGTGATAGGAATATCAGGACAGGATTGTATTCCTAACAGCCCAGTAGCACCTTATTTCAATGTGACTAGTTTGGAATGTGAGGATGTGACCATACATTTTCCAGTTTATGGCAGGCCTCTGCTGCTTAGCTGAAGGCCTTAGCCTAAGAACCAGGCCTCAGACTGTCACAGTAAGAAAAGGCCCTTACACCGGCAGACAGTGATTTTGATTCTTTCTTTTTATACCTCTATAACTAGCTAAGTGATAAGAATACACCTAAATTCTTTGCAGACAGGCCTGAATATCTATATCCTAACAACCACCACCTGAGGCTGAGATCAGAACCATTTATAATGGTCTATCCCCAGAAACTCATGGACCCAGTCAAACACCAAAACATCTTTAGGGGGTAATGCCCCCCACCAAAAGGCCATGGAATGGAGATCCAGCAAATCAGTTGAACCAATCATTTGCCTCATTTTGGCATCCACATCCTCCTCATTGCCCCCACAGATCTCCATGGGTCCTTAATAGCCTGAAAGAGAAGAATCAGGAAGGAAGAAAATTTTGTCAATGGAGAAAAACTGGTAGATGTAGGTAAGTTCTAGCATTCCCATCCTACTGGTGATGAGGATAACATAAGCATCTAGCTCGTCAGACACAAGGAATTCTCAGACTTAACAGCTATTAGATGGAAAAAGTAAGAATTTTGTCTTCTTTGTGATGGGGGTCTACAAACCCCTCACTGAGGCAGAGAAAAGGCTTCAACAGTACTGGGCCAGGAAAGCTATGCCCCTCAGGCATGGCTGAGTTTGCTCCTGAGGAAAAGGAGCAGTATAAAAAGAGCTCCAGCTGCTGAGGCATGGGGGAGGAGAGTAGACTCATAGACTTTAAGGTCAGAAGGGACCATTATGATCGTCTAGTCTGACCTCCTGCACAACACAAGACACAGAATCTCACCCACTCATTCCTATAATAAACTCCTAACCTATGTCTCAGCTATTGAAGTCCTCAGATCATGGTTTAAAGACTTCAAGGTGCAGAGAATCCTCCAGCAAGTGACCCATGTCCTATGCTGCAGAGGAAGGTGAACCCCCCCCCCCCCGCCCGGGCCTCTGCCAATCTGCCCTCGAGGAAAATTCCTTACCGACCCCAAATATGGCAATCACCTAAACCGTGAGCATGTGGGCAAGACTCACCAGCCAGACACCCAGGAAAGATTTCTCTGTAGTAACTCAGATCCCACCTCATCTAACATTCCATTACAGGCCACTGGGCATATTTACTGCTAATAGTCGAAGATAAATTAATTGCCAAAATTAGACTATCCCATCATACCATCCTCTCCATGAACATATCAAGCTTAGTCTAGAAGCCAGATATGTCTTTTGCCCACACTGCTCCCCTTGGAAGGCTGTTCCAGAACTTCACTCCTCTGAGGGTTAGAAACCTTTGTCTAATTTCAAGGCTAAACTTCCTGATGGCCAGTTTATATCCATTTATGCTTCTGTCCACATTGGTACTGATCTTAAATAATTCCTCTCCCTCCCTGGTATTAATCCCTCTGATATATTTATAGAGAGCAGTCATATCTTCCCCCAGCCTTCTTTTGGTTAGGCTAAACAAGCCAAGCTCTTTGAGTCTCCTCTCATAAGACAGGTTTTCCATTCCTCAGATCATCCTAGTAGCTCTTCTCTGTACCTGTTCGAATTCATCCTTCTTAAACATGGGACACCAGAACTGCACACAGTATTCCAGATGAGGTCTCACCAATGCCTTGTATAACGGTACTAACACCTCCTTATCTCTACTGGAAATACCTCGCCTGATGCATCACAAGACCGCATTACCTTTTTTCACAGCCATATCACATTGGCAGCTCATAGTCATCCTTTGATCAGCCAATACCTCTGAGGTCCTCCTCCTCCTCTGTTACTTCCAACTGATGAGTCCCCAGCGTATAATAAAACTTCTTGTTATTAGTCCCTAAATGCATGACCTTGCACTTCTTACTATTAAATTTCATCCTATTACTGTTACTCCAGTTTACAAGGTCATCCAGATCTTCCTGTATGATATCCTGGTCCTTCTCTGTATTGGCAATACCTTCCAGCTTTGTGTCATCCACAGACTTGATTAGCACACTCCCACTTTTTGTGCCAAGGCCAGTAATAAAAAGATTAAATAAGATGGGTCCCAAAACTGATCCCTGAGGAACTCCACTAGTAACCTCCCTCCAGCCTGACAGTTCACCTTTCAGTATGACCCTTTATAGTCTCCCCTTTAACCAGTTCCTTATCCACCTTTCAATTTTCATATTGATCCCCATCTGTTACAATTTAACTAATAATTCCCTATGTGGAACCATATCACATGCCTTACTGAAGTTGAAGTAAATTAGATCCACTGCATTTCCTTTGTCTAAAAAAATCTGTTACCTTCTCAAAGAAGGAGATCAGGTTGGTTTGCCATGATCTACCTTTTGTAAAACCATGTTGTATTTTGTCCCAATTACCATTGATCTCAATGTCCTTAACTACTTTCTCCTTCAAAAATTTTTCTAAGACCTTGCATACTACAGATGTCAAACTAACAGGCCTGTAGTTATCCGGATCACTTTTTTTTTTTCCTTTCTTAAAAATAGGAACTATGTTAGCAATTCTCCAGTCATACAGTACAACCCCTGAGTTTATAGATTCATTAAAAATGCTTGCTAATGGGCTTGCAATTGCATGTGCCAGTTCCTTTAATATGCTTGGATGAAGATTATCTGGGTCCCTCAATTTAGTCCCATTAAGCTGTTCAAGTTTGGCTTCTACCTCGGATGTGGTAATATCTATCTCCGTATCTTCATTCCCATTTGTCATCCTACCATTATCCCTAAACTCCTCATTAGCCTCATTAAAGACTGAGGCAAAGTATTTGTTTAGATATTGGGCCATGCCTAGATTATCCTTAACCTCCACTCCATCCTCAGTGTTTAGCGGTCCCACTTCTTCTTTCTTTATTTTCTTCCTATTTATATGGCTATAGAACCTTTTACTGTTTGTTTTAGTGCCCTTTGCAAGGTTCAACTCTATATGGCTTTTGGCCTTTCTCACTTTATCCCTACATGTTCTGACCTCAATAAGGTAGCTTTCCTTGCTCATCCCTCCCATCTTCCACTCCTTGTAGGCTTTCTGCTTTTTCTTAATCACCTCTCTGAGATGCTTGCTCATCCAGCTTGGTACACAACTCCTGCCTATGATTTTTTTCCCCTTTCTTGGGATGCAGGCTTCTGATAGTTTCTGCAACTTTGGCTTGAAGTAATTCCAGGCCTCCTCCGCCTTTAGATCCACAAGTTCTTCAGTCCAATCAACTTCCCTAACTAATTTCCTTAATTTTTTTAAGTTAGCCCTTTTGAAATAAAAAACTCTAGTCCCAGATCTATTTTTGTTTATCCTTCCATTTAGTTTGAACTGAATTAGCTCATGATCGCTCAAACCAAGGTCGTCCCCTACAGCCATTTCTTCTATTAGGACATTACTACTTACCAAAACCAAATCTAAAATGTCATCAGCTCTTGTTGGTTCAGCAACTACTTGGTGAAGGAATCCATCAGCTATCACATCCAGGAAAATCTGAGCCCTATTATTATTACTAGCACTTGTCCTCCAGTCTCTATCTAGGAAGTTAAAGTCTCCCATGATCGCACCATTCCCGTTAATATTTATTTCATTAGAAACATTGAAGAGGTCTCTATCCATATCCAAATCAGACCCTGGTGGTCTATAGCACAGCCCAAGCACTATCCCAGGGGAGGCTCTAGTAGCTTTCTTTCCCAATGTGATTTTTGCCCAGACAGACTGTCTTATCCGTTCCAGCACTACTTATTTCTTTACAGTCTACCTCGTCATTGATATACAATTCTACTACAGCACCTTTGCCTTTATTTCTGTCTTTCCTAAACAGTACATACCCTTCAATACCTGTACTCCAGTCATGACTACTATTCCACCATGTTTCTGTTATCCCTATAATATCTGGTTTCACTTCCTGCACCAGTAACTCTAGTTCCTCCATTTTGTTACCTAGGCTCCTCACATTTGTGTACAAACATCTTAATTTTTGGTGTTTGGTTGGGGCACACGCACTCAGATGGTATCTCCCGTCTAGTTGGAATCTTCCTGAGTGCGTGCGCCCCACACCTTTCTCAGTTCCTTCTCCACCGTCCTCGGCTGAAGACGGGACTCGGGGCAGTGCTGCCTTTTCTTCCCTGGTCTCTATAGGAAATAGTAACACAGAACATAGAAATAATTATTAATTACTTCCTAGTTGTTTCCCTTCCTTTAGTATAGTTAGTTACTTAGTATACCAAAAAAAGAGCCCCTCAGGCTTGTCTCCTGTTGAGACACTCTCCTCGCCCATCTCTAATTCATAATGCCAGGAGCTTCAGGATTTAAAAGATGCATCTACTGTCAGGACTCCATGCCACGGTCAGATGGGCACTCACACTGTGTGAAGTGCCTTGGGGACACCCACATCCCCGCGAAGTGCCTCCATTGCGCAAGTCTCAAATCAAGAGCTTGTCACGACAGGGATCTGTGGCTCAAAATCATCATGATGGAAAAATCCCTGCAGCCGCTGTCAGAGACGGGAAAGGTTAAACCCGCTCCCACACGCTCCCCAGCCAGATCGGAACCGGTGGGGAGCGTTGCTTCACCCTCCCTGGAGCGGAGGCAAGAAGCACAACAGTCTCACAGAAGAGATTCTAACAAGGGTAGGGGGTCTCCCGCGAGATCCCTACCCTCTGTGCCGACAGCACCAAAGACAGGTGCCTCAGCCTGCTCTAATGCCTCAGCCACGGCTCTGACAGAGAACAGAGGCAGGGACTCAACCTCTCGCGCTGGGAAGGTACTTGTGGATTCGGCCCCTCAGCGCCGCAGATGGCCGCGGCGCAGACACCTCACTCTTCCTCGGCACCGCAAACGGCCACAGCACCGGCACTGCATTTCTCCTCAGCACCAACAACGGCCGTGGTGCCGACAGCGCATTCAGCAGCAACAGTGAAAACGGCTGCGGTGCCCACAGCACATTCAGTTTCGGCGCCAAAAACGGCTGCGGTCCCGACAGCGCGCTCTGCTTCAGCAGCGAAAACAGCTGCGGTGCCGAAGCGCACTCAGCCTCGGCACCGAGCCAGTCTTCTACCCGTGCACCAGCAGCAGACCCCCTGCAGGGCATCTCTAAGCACAATACTCACATTTTCACTTTGTCCTACTAATGAGCTAGAGCAGAGAGCAGGCTCAGCTCAGCCCAGGGAGCAGGAGCAACAGTTTCTCACTCAAAGTGACCTTTCAGTGCCACCTGAGCTTCACTCTCCGCTCCTAGATACACAGGACTCATTTCTTGAGCCGCCACTCTCTCCACCTGAACTGGCTTTCACTGACGGTGACCTTGATTTACAGCAGCAAGCGGAGTTCTCCCCTCCTGCTTCTCCTCCACCGGTGCCTCTACCACCTCAGGTCATGGCTCAGTTTCCCTACTTTGCCCCCCCGTGGGCGGCACCTGGGTTCTCCTACCCTATGCCTTGGCCTCAGTGGTACCCGTGGCAACATCCTCCTACCAATCATCCTCCTTCTGTGCCTCAATCTCCTGCTCCATCCACTTCTAGGGTGCCTGAGCCCCCTCCTGAGACTGGGAGCTACGCACCATATCCTGACTCACCTCACCCTAACTCTCCACTAGCCTCGGATGAAGCCCTCCTCCCTTCACCTCCATAGGCTGTGGAGACTGCAAACAATTTCAATAACTTTTTTAGGAGGGTGGCACTCAGTCAAGATATCCCCTTGGAAGAGGTTCAGGAGACACAACACAAATTCCTCAGAATCTTTCAACTGTCTGTGCCCTCAAAAATCGCGCTCCCTATAAACGAAGCACTCATTGAGCCAGCTGACACTCTCTGGCAAACCCCAGCTTCTTTAGTACCAACTTGCAAGAAGGCTGAACGTAAATACTATGTTCCTGCAAAGGACGCAGACTTCCTATTTTCTCATCCACCACCGAATTCTCTTGTCATGGACGCAGTTGCACAGAGGACAAAACAGTCATAATATCGATCCACGCCACAAGACAAGGACCTTAGACGCCTTGATGTCCTGGGCCGCAAGGTTTATACATCCTCTACACTACAGTTCAGGATTGCAAACTATTCTGCTCTCCTCGCCAGTTATGATTTTGATAATTACAATAAACTTTTCAAATTTGCCTCCTACAGTCCAGAGGATAGAAGAGCAGACTTCAAATCAATCCTGACTGAAGGACAACTGATTTCCAGAACGGCCCTACAGGCATCTTTAGACACGGAGGACACAGCAGCCCATACCACTGCAACTGCTGTGGTTATGCGCAGATCCTCATGGCTCTCTGCGTCCAGCATTCCTAAAGAACTCCAGACCAAAGTGGAGGATCTCCCCTTTGATAAGGACAAACTCTTCTCCAAAAAAACCGATGAACTCCTCCACACCATGAAAGATTCTAGAGTGACACTGCGCGCGCACCCTGGGCATTCACCCATCTCTTCCCAGGAGACGACGATACCAACTCTACCAAAGACCACGCACACATCAGTACTATCGTCTTCAACCCAGACCATACGACACAACTAGGAATTGTACTAGACCCCCCAAGTGCAGACAAAATCAAAATCAAGCCACCACCTTCCGTCCATCGGGCAATATACAACAGTTTTGAAACGTTGGTCAAGGGCTTGTACGACCACCCCTTAATTCCACTGCTTACTTGCCCATTTGGACACCGCCTCCAAAATTTCCAACATGCCTGGCAGCGGATTACACAGGACCGCTGGGTCCTCGAAATAGTTCAGACCGCTTATTCCATCCCTTTTATATCCTACCCTCCTACCCTTCCCCATCCCTCTTCAGGGACCCTTCTCATGAACAATTACTTCGCACAGAAGTGGCACATCTTCTGCAAATAGGCGCAGTGGAACCTGTGCCAACGCAACACCAAGGGACAGGTTTCTACTCCCATTACTTTCTAACGCAGAAAAAGACCGGAGGATGAAGGCCTATACTAGACCTACGCCGACTGAACAAATTTGTGAGGACACAAAGATTCAAGATGGTCACACTGGGCACAATAATACCTGCATTGGATCAAGGGGACTGGTTCACAGCCCTCGACCTACAAGATGCTTACTTCCATATATCAATTCATCCAGCTCACAGACGCTTCCTATGATTCACAATCGGTCAGGACCATTTTCAATACAGAGTTCTTCCTTTCGGACTCTCCACAGCTCCAAGAGTTTTTTCCAAGACCCTAACCGTGGTTGTGGCTCACCTCCGCAAACACGGGGTCACACTGTTCCCCTACCTGGACGATTGCCTCATCAAGGGCGACTCCTATGGCGAGACACTTCAAGCCACGCATTTCGCCATCTCTCTCTTTCACAGCCTAGGCCTCCAAATAAACATCCAAAAATCCACCCTGACACCTACGCAACAGATCGAGTTCATCGGAGCTCATCTCGACTCAACCCAGAGCAGGGCCTCGCTCCCATACAACAGATTCCTCGCTATCACGCAGCTCATACGCACGTTCTCTATTCGTCCCAGGACGCAAACAAGAATCTGCCTACAGCTCCTTGGTCACATGGCAGCCACCACCTTCATGGTTCAACACGCCAGGCTACATATGAGATGTCTCCAGGGCTGGCTCAACTCCAGTTTCAAACCCAACAGACACCCCTTAGGGATGCTGCTAACTCCTCCTCTCAATGTTATAGCTTCCCTACAATGGTGGACAAGTCCAGAAAACCTCTGCACAGGAGATTCCTTCCAGCAACGATCCCCAACGCTCATGCTCATCACGGACGCTTCCCTGATTGTTTGGGGAGCGCATCTAGGGGAACACAGGGCACAAGGCCGGTGGTCCGCATCAGAGACGCATCTACACATAAATCTCTTAGAACTCAGAGCAGTGAGATGAGCGTGCCTTCACTTTCTTCCCCTCATAAAGAACAAATATCTGTGGGTCTTAACAGACAACATAGCATGTATGTACTACATAAACAGACAAGGGGGAGCCCGATCACATTCCCTTTGCATGGAAGCCATTCGACTATGGAATTGGTGCATACGACATCGAATACAAATCATCGCTTCCTACCTACCAGGCTGCCACAACACTACTGCCGACGCACTCAGCAGGCACTTCTCGACAGAACACGAATGGGAACTGCACCCCGCAATACTCCAACAGCTTTTCTCCCACTGGGGCACCCCATCAATAGATCTCTTTGCCACGACCCAAAACCAAAAATGCCCCCTGTTTTGCTCCAGGGCGGGACTCGGGACTGCATCCCTAGGAGATGCATTCCTCATCCCATGGAACAGCTACCTCCTGTACGCCTTCTCACCAATCCCTCTGTTACACAGGGTTATTCGGAAGATCGCGGACGACAAGGCCCAGGTCATCCTTATTGCCCCGGCTTGGCCAAGACAGACGTGGTATCTCTACCTTCTCCGCATGTCCTCCTGTCACCCATGGGCTCTCCCCAACAGGCCAGACCTCCTTTACCAGGACAACGGACGAGTTCTTCACCCCCAGTTTCAAAAGCTCCACCTCACAGCCTGGTTCCTTCATGGTTCCAAACCCATGAACTAGCCTGTTCCGAGCAAGTCCAATATGTCCTCCTGCACAGTAGGAAAGACTCCACTCATAAAACCTACCTGCAGAAGTAGAAGCGTTTCGCTCCTTGGTGCTCACATAAGCATTTAGCACCCAATAACATGACCCTCCCTAACATTCTAGACTACTTCCTGAAACTAAAACAGGACGGACTTTCACTCAGCTCCATCAAAGTGCACCTGGCGGCGCTTACAACCTTCCATGACCTATTAGATGGGTACTCACTCTTTACCCACCTCACCATTAAACGCTTTCTCACGGTCCTGCAAAATCTCTACCCTGAAATTCACCCAACAGTGGCTACATGGAATCTTAACCTCGTTCTTCATGCTCTCATGAAACCTCCATTTGAGCCCTTGGCTACCTCCTCTCATCTCCATATGTCCATGAAGGTGGCTTTCTTAGTTGCCATAACATTGGCAAGGAGAGTTGGTGAAATGAGTGCCCTGATGACCCACCCTCCCTACACAATCTTCGCCAAAGATAAAGTCACTGTGAGACCACATCCTAAATTTCTTCCTAAGGTGGTATCGACCTTCCACCTCAACCAACCTATATATTTACCTAGTTTCTATCCCAAACCTCACAAAACTCTGCAAGAGGCAACCCTGCATACTCTCGACATCAGGCGAGCAATTGCCTTTTATTTAGACAGGACTAAATCATTTCACAAGTCTCCACGACTCTTTGTTTCCATTGCCGAAAGATGGAAAGGTACGGCTATCTCTAAACAACGTCTATCCAAGTGGATCTCTGACTGGATCAGATCCTGTTACCGTGCGAAAAATCTTCAACCTCCCGATGACATTAGAACTCATTCCACTATAGCCATGTTGGCATCCATTGCCTTCCTACACAACGTTCCCATTCCTGACATCTGCAAAGCGGCTACATGGTCATCTGAACACACGTTTGCAAAACACTATGCTCTCATGCAAGACACCACGGCAGACACAATAGTAGGCCATACAGTACTATCTACAGTACTCACTGCCGCATCTCCAAAGTCCCACCAACCATAGTGGGTACTGCTATACATTCACCTAGAGTGGAGCACCCACAGGGACAGCACTCGAAGAAGAAGAGAAAGTTACTCACCTTGCAGTAACTGAGGTTCTTCGAGATGTGTGTCCCTGTGGTTGCTCCACACCCCGCCCTCCTCCCCTCTACTTTGGAGTACTGGTATGATTCTCCATGGTAGAGAAGGAACTGAGGAGGGTGTGGGGCGCACGCACTCAGGAAGATTCCAACTAGACGGGAGATACCATCTGAGTGCGTGCGCCCCAACCAGGCACTGCTACCGAAAATCTCTGATCAACAGTGCTGGGACGCACCGTCACCTAGAGTGGAGCACCCACAGGGACACACATCTCGAAGAACCTCAGTTACTGCAAGGTGAGTAACTGTCTCTTCATCAGCCCTGAGATACTGGGAGTTTGGTGCAAAGGACTATAACATAACAGCAGACATTGGATGGGGTAGCAAGTGACCCAAGGGAAGGTGAACTAGAGGTGAACCAAGCCTAGACCAGCCCATGCTGTCATACTTTCAGGGCCCTGGACCGGGCAGAGCAGAGGACTCTGGTCCCCCTATCCATCTCAGATTCCCCTACACCTAGCCCTGGGACTGGTAGAGCCAGGGGTTCACTGACAAGGAAGCTGACCCAGTTGAACCCCATCCAGGGATCCCATACACAGTAGGTGAAAAGAGAGACTGTGGCAGCAGGCCCAGACCACTAGGGTTGTTGGTTTGGTCAACAAGCCCACTATGTCCTCCATAATAGCAGTTGCTGAATGACCCTTCGTAAGTCATCACCTTAACCAAGAAGAGTTATTCCACACATTTTCAGAATCTAGCACCTCTCTTTTCAACGATATGTCAATGTATTTTTCAGAAAAAATCAGGAACAAATGGAAGCACTATATGAGAACTGAGCCATTATCTGTTACCCAGGTTTTTGCCTTTCTTGGTGTTTCAAGCATCTAGGACTCTTACTAGCAAAATCATCAACATCTGCTTTGATGAGAGAGATCTATCATCATTTACTCTAAATCATGCAATTATCTAGCCAGTATTTAAGGTATAATCACTCAACACAATATTCTTCTCCACTATGTAATCACTGTTTTATGAGAAAGCATTTTTAAAAGATCCAAAGGGATGTCTTCCACTCCACCTAGATATTTTCAATATTCTGGACTCCTCTCCCTCAGTTTTCAAGAACAGAGATGGGGCTGGTGGCAACAATAGATTACCATGGACAAAGGCCATACATCCACACTCAAACAACTGGACCTCTCCACAGTATTTGATACATTCAACCATGATAGTCTGCTGTCCCACCACAGAGACTTGGCAGGATTACACTGAGATGGCTTAATTACGTGCTGTCAGGCCACACTCATAAAGTTGCAATGAACACCTATTCCTTCACTTCCAAAGCTCTCATCTGTGCAGTTTCACGGATCTGTCGTCTCACCAGTCTTGTTGAACCTATTAAGAAGATTGTGAAACAGCACTGACTAAAAATCTAGCAAAAAAATTATGATATCTAGCTATTAATCTCTTTCATATAAAACACAAACATCACCATCTCCCACCTATCCAGCATCCTGGCTGTGATGAACCAGATGAAGAGCAACTGACTGTAGTTAAAACATTGGAAGGCTAAAGGAGATGTTGGTTGGGAAAGGCAAGTACTTTGGAAAACTTGCTATTTTAGTTATGTTAGTCTGTAACATCACCTCTTTGGTTGGTTAAAACAGTCCATGGATTTGCTGTCTGTCTGTACGCTTCACTGCTCTACGTATCCTAATAGCTGTATAATGCACCTTTTTTACTCCCTATCTATGGCTGGCAGGAAGACAACTAACTCCCCCTCTTATCAGACTGTGATTCTCTACTTAGATATAAAAAGGCAAACTTTTTAAAATGCTACAATTGATGTAAAATACAAGAGCCTGTCTGGCTTTGCAGCACAAACTTCTGAGAGCACATCGTCCAAAGTCAAACTTAATGTTTTGTTCTTCAGGCATTAGTAAGCTAGACACTACAGTTGTAGGTGCTGTAGAAAACTCTACAAAAGAAAGGTCTTCAAAGCTCTTCATGGCATTGTCCCAAGTTACCTGGAGGGAGACCGGCTCATCTTATATTGGCATAACTTCCCACTGGAAAAATTGGTCAACCTCAGGAGTGAAACCTTGTTTGTGCAGGAGATGGGCCTCTCATGGTGACTGGCCCCCGGGTTGCAAGTTTGCTCCTGGAAGACACCATGAACCACAGTATCTTCAGAGAAAAACGGAAAAGTTACTTCTTTGACACATCCTTCCTACATTAATAGCACAGAACACATCCCCACAAAGGTGACTCCAAAGAGAAAAGGGAGAAAATATATACGTATATACAGTTCATAATTTTCAGTATTGTGGGGTGAGTTTCTGTTGTTTGTCTGCTCCCTCTACTACCCCAACATACAGCGCTGAAAAGTTTCTGCTGCAATAGCTCATCTACGTGCCTCTGCATTCGCCAGGTGTTTCCAGCCCCTTTCCTGACACCTAAGAGGGAGAGCAAGGGGGAAATGGGTATAGCTGTACTTCTGTCCTCAGTATTCTGGCTCCTTTTTCATTGAGCAACTGTTTCTACTGGCTTAAGTGCATTCAAAGGAATTTTGGAGCACACAGTAATTAAAGTTAAATTGAGAGAATTGTAGGTAAACACTACTGTTTGGTTCTTAGATTTTTGTTTCAAAAAATATTCATTGCAAATGTTTGAAAGATGGTTTACAAGTATACAACTGTGCCTCAAGTATAAGTCATATGGTAGCAAGAAGACTAATGTAGAACTTTACAAATCTTTTGTGGTCAGATTTTCAGAGCTTGCATTCATTTTATATTAGTAATGCTTTGTCCCCCTAGCTGTTGAAGGACATATAATTCACTGGATTGAAAGCAAAGCTTCATTTGGTGATGAATGTAGTCACCAGGCCTATCTGCATGACCAATTCTGGAGCTACTGGAATAGGTAGGTTTCCATTATTTTTCTTCATAGATGAAGAGTACTAAATTAAAAGCTCATAAGAATTTCTGTAGCTGGAAAAAATGGTGGTAGCTTTTATTTATGTGTGTTTTTCATTAAACCATGTGAGTCAAATGTATACTGGGAGTCTAATGCATTGCCATTTAGAATCAAAGTTCCTGAATCAAGGTAAAATGCATAAATATTTGTTTCAAATTCTCATAATGATTGTCATTTAAAATCATTTATGTCTGTCTTAGAGATATAATTACCGTAGTAGACATTGTAGTCAGCTGTTTTGTGAGAGGAACGAAGTATCTCAATTCAATTACTCAAAGATAAAGAGGGAAATTTTATTGATACTATTTGTGAAGACTTTCAATAGTTGTAAGACAGCCAAGAGATCAGATTACAGTGTACCCAGTTCCATCTAGATTGTATAACAAGCAGGCTCTCCAAATCAGGAATTAGATTGTCCAGTGACTGCTGTTTATGGACATTTTTTCCTTTGTATTCATAAGGAAGTGCATAACACTCTTAGTAGGAAAAGAAGATGGAATAAATAGCTGCATGAGTGTTAGAGAAAAGCAATTACTTGATGCTTCACAAAATTTGTAGATGGAGGGGACAATATGTTGTTAGAATAAAAAGATATTTACTCCTAAAGAATGTTTAGTAAAAGTAGTACTTGGTTTTCCTTCACTATTATCCTTACAACAGTCCTCATCATTAGCAGCTACAATGAGTTGAATTCGCCTTTTGCAATAAAACATACCATTGCAGAAAGGAAGTTGCAGTGATTATTTATTTTTTGTGCCGTACATGGCATCTGGCCTATTTAGTTTTGGGGTGTAGCAAAACACAATAATTTCTACCTTTTTGAGTCTGATGTCACCTGCAGAAGCACCCTTTACTTATACCAGTCAACCAACAGATTTCTTTTGTATTTATTAACTAGGTACCTGTTCATTTTGACATAGTAAAAATAGTGAGAACAACATTTCTAACTGTGTTGGAAGTGAAGTACATTTAAGGTTGTGTTGCCAAAATTAGGATGATTGGACTTTAACAATAATATTGCTTTGTTTCAGCTTGAAATTCTGCTAATAATGAAAATTACTGTAAATATATTTCATTGTGCTATACTTCCAGTTCATCTGAAGAAATCTAGAAGTCCCATTACCCAGTCTAGGATTGATTATTCTGTGAACTAAGAATGTAATACCACCTTGATTAAAGAAACTGGATAGACTCCATTGTTACTTTGTGTAAGGACTGTAACAATCAGTTATAGCCACATTAGTAGACACTACTGCAGTATACTAACAAGTACATAGATATCTACAAGAGACAGATTAAATAATAATTAGTAAGTGCACTGTGGATGATTTACTGCAAGTACATGTAAAGTCAAATATAACAATTTACTTTTTCCATCATTTGCAAGCCTGGATACTGCATCTCTAGACTCTGTAATACAATTTCTGGAGAGTCCCAGGAGAAAACTTGACACAGTTATTAGCTGAAGTAACTTTACTATATATGAAGAAGACACTAGCAAAATGTCGTCTTTGACACTGATATTAGAATAATGATAATTCCACATAATGAGAGAGAAGCATTTCTTCTTCTCTGTTTGAATATGAATAGCAAGTCTTCCCTCCAATGAATTCTTTTTCCCCTTTAATTGTAATCTAAATGTCTCTAGTCCTGTGCTTATATGTAAAAAGAGAGCATGAATAAATAAGAACAAATTTCCTGTATGTATTTTAAAGTAATATCTACACTTTTGAAATGTAAATTGACATTCATTTCTAATTAATACGTTAAGCCTGATATTAAAACACCTGTTTACATCTAAAATCATAATGGTAAAATGAAAATAATCTTAGAAGCCCTTGTGGCGGGTTCGGTCACAAAGACTCGCCTCGAGACAGTCACTTGATGAGCTGGGATACCGAGAACAACCTTCCTGCCAGAACAGGCACCCCTCCACTCCTGTCTTGCTGAGTTAGACACTCCAGTCAGCTCCAGCACAGACCTAGAGGTTAGACCATGCCTCTCTGCAGTTCACTGAAACTGAGATTCACTTAGCCTAGGGACGTCTCAGTTAACAGGGACTTTCCCAGCGCCCAATGTTCAGCCTTTCTGGGAGCCTGAACCCCAAGTAAATCTGTTTTACTCTGTATAAAGCTTATACAGGGTAAATTCATAAATTGTCCGCCCTCTATAACACTGATAGAAAGAGATGCACAGCTGTTCGCTCCCCCAGGTATTAATCACTTTGTCTGGGTTTATTAATAAACCAAAGTGATTTTATTAAGTATAAAAGTAGGATTTAAGGGGTTTCAAGTAATAACAGACAGAACAAAGTAAGTCGCCAAGCAAAATAAAGCAAAAACATGCAAGTCTAAACCTATACATTAAGAAACTGATTACAGGTAATATCTCACCCTCAGAGATAAGCTTCTTTCACAGACTAGACTCCTTCCTAGTCTGGGCCCAAACTTTTTCCCTAGTACAGTGCTTGTTAGTTTCAGCAGACATCTTAGGTGGTAAGCAGGTTTTTTTTCTCATTACTGGCAGCCCCTTTTGACCTGCTCCACCTCCTTCTATAGCTTTGGCACAAGGCAGGAATCTTTTGTCTCTCTGGGACCCAACCCCTCCTTCTGAATGGATTTATTATCATTTCATTTCATTATCAGGTGACATGGTTACATGTCACTGTAAGACCCCTAGTCTCCATTCCTCATGGGCTGGCCCACACATAAACAGGAAGGCTTTCAAGTAACTAAGGCCATTTACAACTGATTGTTTCTGGAACACCCTTAACAGCCTCCACTTAATATGTTTACATCAGTGATACAAGTTTATATCTTATCCTCCTAACTCCAGATATAGAAATAATACATGCAAACAAATAGGATGAACACACTTAGTAGATTACAAGCTTTCTAATGACACCATACAAGGGGTATTTAGCATAAAGCATATTCCAGTTATGTCATATTCATAAGCATATTTCCATAAAGCATATGGAGTGCAACGTCACACCGATGGAACCAAAAAGTGTGTTTGACTGATAAGAAAGGTAGAAATTTATAGGATTCAGTTCAGATCACATACAATTTAGTATTTGTTTTTTGTTTCATGGATTACATATTGACTATCAGGATTTATCACACAAGAAAAAACTGGAAATTGGAACATCAGAATTATAATCTTTTTTTCTACTAAGATGTTTGAAAGAGCTTGACATCTGTTCATCCAAATAATCTTTAAGTAATAATTTTATCGGTTTGGTTGAAGTAAAGGAAAATTATTTTGTGGGTATGTTGAAATCATGCATTTTTATAACAGCTTCACTAGTCTTCAACAGTATGTGGGCTTAGAAAGTTGTACCAGTGAGTTGAAACCTAGTGGTTTGACAACCAGATTTAGAGGAAACCTTGGGAGTTGCATTTGTCAAGTAGCTAGGAAAACTGTTCATGCATACCCAGTATCCAGAGCTTCATTGGCAGCCCACACATAAAGAACTGAAAGGTCATTCTTCTTCCTGCAGTATGATGGTTTGTTGACATATTTTGACACACTGGTACAATGCTGAAAGTTTTTGACCTTACTGCAACACTGGGAGACTTAGGGTCAGTTTAGTTATCTGACGCTTGTAGAATTTCACACATGCTACATTTTTTTGTTTTTTGTAGGTTTATTGTTGGATTTTTTTGTTTTGGTTGTTTTGGGGCTCCTCTGTCAGAAGTAGTAAACTAGTTTTAGAAAATGGACATGAATGGTCTTAGAGTTTTATGATCACTTTTTATTATTCAACCAAATTATCCTTGTCTAAACAGAAAATGCACATTCAACAATTTACGACTTAAACATTCTTTTTATGAAAACTAAATTAATTACTCTTATAAAGTCTGTTGTCTGCTAATTTTAATAGCAGGTAGTGAAGATAGTCTTATTAGTAGACCAAAAAAAAGCATTTCTAAACTAAAAGGGGAGCCAGTTGTTTAAAATTGTCTGTTTATCAGTGCACCAGCTTTGTAAATAAATCAAGAATATCAGTATCTGTCCTGATCATACAAAATAATCAATATGTGCATACAAACATACATGTGCATTTTATAAAAAGCAAGATCCCACATGTACCTTATTTTCAACAACTTTGTACATAAATCCTTGTTGTGGCCATATTGTTTAATGAGATTTACAAAAATATCAACACATATTCTGACTAATAATGTAGTTTGTGCAAAGAATTTGTTCAAAACAAGTAGCCTGAAATAATTTGTTTCAGTGTTTGGGAAATAGTCTTATCCTTAACAAGATGATTTAGAGAGTTGAACATGTGGTTTCAGTGAGAAATATCTACATCTTGTGTTGACAACTACTACAGTTGTATTAATTTCCAGGATCATTTGATTGTTTCACTCTGTATCAAAAGTCACTTGTGCATTGCCAAAGCAAAGAGGGAACAAATCCACATAAAATTTAGATTAAAATTTAAATTTGAATGATAAATGTCAATTAAACATGAATTACAATATATTTTTCCATATAAAATGTTTTATACACATATCTCAAATTAGGATATTCATTATAAATGGATTAGAACCTATCCTTTGACTGCTAGATTATTGCATTCTCAGCTTTTACAGTAGTATACAGGGCACTATATATCTTTGAATTATTTTTCTCCACCCTTTCAGATATTGTTATGTCACTGGAGACTATCACGTAGTACAGATAGAGCACTTTCAGCTTCCACATACATTACCGCAAGGCTTCAGCTCCAATTTCCCTGGTATTTCTCATTCAGATTAGACAAGCATCTAAGTTTATGTACAATATGAGCTGACAGCATAGATCCTGCTATGTTTGCCAAAGGCCTGGTCACAGACACTCCACTATGTCAAAGAATGTCAGTCCTCACAGACCTTACCTTTCAGAACTCCTTGTAATTTTTAATTGACATTTACATCTGACATTTTCAATGTATTTCTTATTGTTGAGTCTTTATCTACCTAGGAATATCTTTAAAAAACTTCTGTAAACTATTACATCATATATTTTAATTTAACAAGGCCAGGTTGCTTGCTGAAACTCAAGAATAACCAAATTTACCTCCCCCTCCTCCATGTAATTCAGTAAGTGTTCTTCTAATCCATTTGAAGCGACAATTGTGTGGGTATTGAGTGTGTGAAAGGAGTGTTAACTTGTAGTATAAATGTGCAAAACATAATTGTGTTTATTGTTGGCCACACTCTGTGTGCAATAAAGATACCATAATCTTCTGAAAAATTGTGTATACTACTACACACACATACATAAACAGCAGAACACTTTAAATAAAACAAAGCTTAGAATATGTAGTGTACTTGCATATTGTATAATGTGATGTATTTTCTCAAAAACTGAAACTTTTTCATTTTAGTTTCAAAGATGAAAAACTTAATATTAATATAAGTATAATTATCCATCTACTAGAACTTAGAATAAGGAAGTACAGTTGATAATAAATGTCAAAAAGCCCAGAACTAACAGAAGCATTTTGTCACAAATAATGCTGCTTTTCCTCTAATTAGTTAATTTACATTTTACAAATTAAGGACAAAATTCAGACAGAAAATAATCTAGTAGTATATCATAGCTTTACTGACCTGTATTTGTATCTGCCAAATTTAAGTTAATTAGAAATGTAGATGCTGTTTGTTTTATCTGTCAAAAAGCTCATCTTACCAAAAAAAAAAAAAAATCTACACACACTTTTCTCCCCAACATTTATCATCTAAATAATAGTCTTGCCAAGATGGCAGCCTCATAATAAACTCTTTTCAGTGGAGTGATGGGTAATGAAGCTTGCTTGTGAAGGCAGCGAAAAATGTTGTCTAGCCAAATGTGTGCATATGATGGCTAGAGAATCAGTGGACTTTCTCAGTCATCAATCTTTTTAGTAGCCTCTTATACATCTGAATATTTTGATAGATGATCTAATAATTGAGTTATCTATCTTTCTAACTATCAGAGTTGCATAAAAATTATTCTCACATGCTACTGAATATTAAATATATTAGGCTCTCAGTAAATTTTTCAAAAAAGGGCCAAAAGGTGGAAGAATTTTCTTATAAAAACACCTTTATCTATTAATATTAAATTACTATAACTGGAGTATAAAACTACTTGTATTAATATATGAAAAAAGGTAAATAAAGTCAAAAGCCAATTAGAGACAGAACTCTTCCACAGTAAGTAAAGCACGTGAAAACAAGAGGCTGAGTGGATTTGAAAAATTTAAGTGCAGCTCGAGATGTAAAATGAATTTTTTTTGTTTGGTCTGTGCCGGGCTAAAGGACAGCAGTCTTGTTTAATGTTGCACAAATTCCCTGTGCCTTGGAGATCTTTACTTAGGAGTAGATAAATATAGTGTCAATATGGACTTCAAATTACCTTTCAGTCTTTTTGAGAGTGGTTCTTTCAGGTTAAAGATGAGGAAACTGAGATTATGTATAGAAGATGGCTGCATTATGGTGTACCCTGGGAGGTAATATGGATTGTGGGGACTTCTTGTTTCTTAAACACAAGAAACTGCCTTCACAGAGCTACAGTTATCTATTTTAGGTTGGAGAAGGCAGTTGAGATTTTTGCATTAAGCACATCAACATCTCTATAACAAGTAATTCCTTTTAAGATGCCAAGACAAGATTTTTTTTTTATTTTTTTTAAAAGACCCTTTAAAAGTTAGGGAAAATAGAATTAGATCATTGAAATGTGTTATGATGTGGAAATTGGTCTTTAATGGGTCAGCTGAAGATCATAATTTTAATAATAGCAAAAATGTTAATGCTCTCATCACAGCAAAGAAGATCTCTTTTGTTGTGTTAGTTTTATGCAAATGTCAGCAGTGTGGTTTATGTTGAAGGGCACTCACATGAGCAATTTAGGCCTTAATTTTCAATAGTTTATAAGATGGACTTTTTTTAATAAATCCTTCATGATTGCTTTACTGTACTGAATATTAGGGACCCGATATCTAATTGGGTATATTAGGTTGCTGGCAGAGATCATATCAATCATACCAGATCAGAATTTAAGTATTGTGTTTATTGTAAATCTCATAAACAAAGCTGTGATTTCAGTACTGCATAGCCTGTGTGAACAGATTTGATTATGCATAAAACCTGCTGTGCAGTGACTTTTTCCTTTTGTCACTCCAATTCTGAGTTTAAAATCTATGGCACTTTTCATCTAAGTTTCTCAGAACACCACACTGGCAAGATACAGTGGACATACGTTTCCATGCAATAGGAGATACCTGATTAGTTTTCTAACTCTGCCTTAGGTTTTTCTATTGAACCTGTAACTATCGTATCTAAATACTTCCTGTTCTTAGGCAAGTCACTGAGATGCTGGCCACTGAAGGTAGGAAACTATGTACATGATTCAGCAAGATATTTAAGCATGTTCCTAACTTTAAGCACTTGGGTATTAACATCATCGTTTAACATTTATATTATGATAGAATCTGTATGCCACCCAGGTGGGATCTTGTTGGGCTAGACACTGTACAAACATATGTAGTACTTAACAGTCCTTTCATTGATTTCAGTGCGGTTACTCATATAGTTAGTTAGATATGTAGTTACGTACCTTACTGAATCAGGGTCTATATCTCTGAGAGAGAGCGAGGGGATGGGGATATAGGTTAATACATTTTATATAGGAGTAAAATGGTGCACAGAAGTTTAATGACTTGCTGAGTGTCACCAGACATTGCAAGAGCTGGGAACTGAGCCCTGAATTCTGACTCCCAGTCCCCTTCTCTGACCATCATCATACCATTTTCAGAAGTTGTATTTGTGCTCAAGTACACATTTATATTTACACTATGTAAAATGTAAAATTTAGCGCACACACTATGCAAGTGTCACTAAAACCCAGAAATATGTCAATAAAAACAAATTATAATAAGTTAGAATTATTTACATTATTATGAGTGGAACTTACGTAACTACATAAGAGACTAAAATTGTTTATCCATAATAAAAATATTTGAATTATTCAAAGCTTCTGTTTTTTCTTGACTACCTCTGGTTTCTTTTGACTTTATGTCAAATAATTATTTTAATTATTGCTTATTTACGAACATAGAAATTTCTAAACATACATATATATATACACACACACACACACACAGTATATTTATAAACATTTTTAGATTGTCAATAGTTCTTTTGGACTAGTCTTTTCCTCTTTTAATCAGGAGTAGCAAACATCTGTGTTCTTTTTGGTTTGTCTTTGATTAGCATGGCCTCATCCATCACTGGTCTTTGATATGAACACCAAGAAGTCATGTCCTTTTGTTTTAAATGATAAATATGACTTTGTCATGAATATTCATATGCATTCCAGGATTTACATCTGAATTGTCAAAAAGTAACTGCATAGCTTCTGTGATATGTGAAATAAAGTTTTTAATTTGTCATGGATAGACCTTAGACACTGACGTTACAAGGCTGTGTTAGCTATGATGCTGAAGAAAAGTTGTCCTTCGCCCACTGTTTTTCTAAGATTTGTCGTTTGTCAACAAGAGGCAATCTGCCGCGGGAGGGTCTCTGCAGATATTCCTATTTGCGTGGTCTGAGCCTGTCTCTTCAGTTTTCATTGTTTAGGTCTGATGTCTAGTTAGTTCTTATCAAAACTAATACCATCTGAAGTACCAGGCTTCCAGTGGTCACACAACCAACATCAAGATTTCTTCAGTCTGACTGTTATTATTAAAGACAGTATCTCTTTAAACTTGAGCTTTGTTTCAACGTCTCTATCAATTAAATCTTGTAAATGTATTTCCTTGAAGGTTTCACTGTGTGTGTGTGTGTGTGTGTGTGTGTGTAATATCTAAATTATATAAAGTGCTACACATTAGTAATTATAAATTATGAAAATACATGTTTAGAGCCTGACGATTTAAGACATTTAATTCCTTTTTATTTTAGTTCAGAAGAAGTTTAGTAAAAGTTCCCATGGAAAAGGCTGTGCATTCCCATAATAACTGGGTCCATGATGAAAATTAGCCTAGAGTTTATGATTGTAGTCTTGTTTGATTTCTTTATGTTGTGGCTTTTCAAATAGCTAACAGAGTTCATCAATTTAATTTAAAATGTCTAATTAGAATTTAAAACTAAGATAAGTAAAAGAAAATTATTCTTCTGACTTCCAGTTACTAAGTGTTGTGTATCTTTATATGGATTTTACCTCTTATGCATATATTTTTTAAATTGCAGACTGTTTCCTAAGTTTGCTGAACATTGCTGAGTGCAGCAGAAAGCAATCTTTCATTTATTTGCTTCAGAAGGAAAACTGTTTTGTACCCTTGAAATACAGCCCTGTACATTAATTGAGATTTTTGTCCTATAGTGAGTGAGAGTTTTTGAGACACTTACGGTCTAACCCAACTTGAAGAAGGCAATGATGGCAGTGAGCTTCTGTCCAGAGTTAATCAGCTGCAGAATTTGTAAATTTCATATGTGTCAAAGTTGAAAATGCTAGCACTCTAATAGAAGCTTGAAAAGGTTAGATCTGATAAAAGCCGTCAGCAGTTAAAGAAAGTGATTTATGGGACTGTAATGACACAAAATGCCTCATTTATCACTCATCTATAGATAGGTTAAGGTTTCTGTGTCATACCTTAAAAACTTGACCACTTAGAATTGTCAAAATAAGTACATAATTGCCCATCATACATTTCAGTTTGAATTTCCTTCACTTGAATTTTGGTAATTTTATATCCGATTACTGTTGTACTTTTCATATTATTTCTTTTAAAGTCATTCATATTTCATATTTGTTTCAAACTGTATGGTCACTGATCTGTTTTGAACTTTTATTAGCTAAATCTCTTGATCTGAGTTTATCTTGTTTATTTACATTTTCATTTGACCTAACCTATTTTCTTTTCAGTTAATGATTCATTTTCATTTGTCTTACACTACTAATGTCCATCAGGAGTTTACGGATCTCTAATTCATTCTGTATACTTCCTCTTAAAACTATAGCACAAGACTTAAATGCGACAGTTATTAATATGTTTACAGTTGCAGTAATTTGTTATTGTTTAGCTCCACACAAATTAAATTTAATCAGAAACTACCAGTCCTGTTAAATGATCCTAAAAACAAAATATAAAAATGTTAGCAGAAATAATAAATGTACTTTTTCTTGACCAGATTCATTGAGAATAACAGCTAGCATTTTTCCTGTACACTTTAAAAATTTAAATTAAAGACAAAATATCAAATTCCAAATTTGTGGACTGTTTTTTCTTAAAGTGTTTACAGCTTTGTCATAATGATGGTGAGCAAATACAAACAAAGATAAGAATTTATTAGAAATCCATACAGAAGACTACATTTAGAAAGTGCAGTAGTTATTTGAAAGACAATGCTAATATTGTCAGTTGGATTCAGAAGGACATAATATAAAAATTAAATTGACACTTGTATAAAAAATTAAGAAAAAAGGTTACCTATCTCTTTCAAGTATAAAATCAAGCAGGGATAAAAGGACAGTCCAAACTGAATAACTTATTCATTTATTTTATAGAACAAAAAAATAAACTTACATTTTTGTCATCTTCAACAATTTATGACCCCAGTTGTACAGTATTCTGTTTGTTCAGCGATGACCTTCCAGGTTCGATTTAAAAAGAAGTCAGAAGCATTTGTCATGTCTCCTTGATCTTGTCCAGAGGTACCTATTATAATTGTAAAGGACTAATAAGGTTGTTCATAATACAACATGCTGACAACTTTTTAAAAAATATTTTTCTTATTCTCGTCTGTCTTAAGAAAAAACATAACTTAGTACAACATATCTTTTAACATTTGATTGAGACAACAACATAAAGAACTTCTGCCACAGAAACTAGATTTACTTGTAAGGGATATGCTCTATGACCAGCTAATCTCAAATTCATATAGAATATTTCCTAAAGCATTTCTGTATCTAAGATACACTTTATACTTTATATCTTGTATATAATTGCTATATAGAAATGTTTGGACGGTATACATGCTGAATTCCTTTCATAATGTGAAAGAAACGTCTTAATAACATGTTTGTGTCAAAAAGGGTGCAGTACATTAATATAAGAATTCTTCAGTTTAGAAAAACTGCAGTTTCGGAAATTTGTTTGTATTATCTGTTATAACATTTTATAAAGCATATGTCTGTTGCTCTAAATGTATAATGGCAAATATTTATTATAATACATTTACCAGATTTGTTGTAATTACCATATGGTAATTCCTTCCATCCACATGTTGTCCTCCTCACGCCTCTCCCTCCATTTTCTTTATAGTGCAAAAAAAACCTATTAAAAACTAAAATATTATTGACAAATGTGTGTTTGATATAAATGTTTACCTTCCTTGTAGGATAACTAACAATGTGGTGGTAGTATTGTCAAACTACCATAGATCATTTAGATATCTTAAGACAACCAAACGAAATCTTTTCAGTCCATGTGTTCTGTAAATTCATTATGTGATTTCAAGAGGCTTTTTTTGTTCTGTTTTTTATATTTACCATTGAGACAAATTTATGTTGCATATATTTGTGGTTGCTAAACTCAAAATTGTCTCAGTTCATGATTTTTTACAGTGTGCTCTCTTAACTGCTATGAAGAAATGTATTTAAATGCCTTAATTACAGGGCAAGAAGAAGAGAAAGCACAAGTCTCTTAGCATATGATCTTTCAATTGTTCACTAAAGGATAAAGAGAGCATTCAAGCGTGGTTTAGATAACTGTCAGCAATAATAAAATGCAAGGTAGTTTGTAGAGCCTTTAAAGACCTTTCAGAGAAATAGATTTAATTAAAAAGTAAAATAGACTTTTTGTTTCAAAGAAATTTAAAGTGTTATAAAATTTCATAATGTTAATACATTACCAAGGATGAGGAAAAGTCTGATGTGAAACTATTGTTTGAGTCACAGAACAGTGAATCATATATTTAATTTTCTTTAGCTTTTAATTTAAAAGCTATATGTACTACATTAGAGTACATTTTTTGTTTAAATAATTAGAATTATTTGACTTTTTCTGTAAGTTTGAAAAAAAGATCTGCTGCCCTATTATGTTTATCATCTCAAAAATTAGGTGAACAATTAACTTGGTAATATAAAGGTGTCTTACTACAATTAAATGCAAAAATGATCAGCATAATTTAATAGACATTTTGTTCACAGCAATGAAAGTGTGTGGGAGTGTACACACTAGATGCATTTATTAACCAAAGGTATCTAGATAGATAGTATGTATTTATATTTAAGAGTGTATTCCAAGTATTAATATTTTCCCTCTTGAATGAAATACCTTATGTTTACCAATAATATTTTCACATGTCAAAAAAAGGGGAAAGCTCATGTTTTTCTTTGAAATTAGTCAAAAAGTTTAATTAGTACTGTGTCTGAGAGCTGCATTGAACTAGATTGCTTTTAGCAAACTAGTTGTTTGTAAATAACTCTGACTTGTTCTCCTTTTAGAGCTAGGATCCCTTTGCTCAGTGTTATCCTTTCCTATGAAGATTTTTGTAAGTTCAATTTGCTCGCACCCTACTGCACAAACATCATTTACATTGACCAGTTGTTTTGTCATAGCACCAAATTATTCTATGTGCAAGTATTCTGTCTGTTAGTGGACTTTCTGCTTGCATCCGAAGAAGTGGGTATTCACCCATGAAAGCTCATGCTGCAAAACGTCTGTTAGTCTATAAGGTGCCACAGGATTCTTTGCTGCTTTCTCTTACAGATAAAACAACTTCATGGACGTGCATTTTCAACAAATGACTTCACTTTGTTGAGAAACTCTTCTTTCTGCCAGTTTTATAGTTGTAAGTGCTGGCTCAGGAACAATCCAAAGTGTATTAATAACAAACAAAGTTACTTTAAAATAACATTGGAGGTCTTGCTAAATCCTCTAAGAAATTAAGTTGGGATTCTTAATTCACAGCATTTTCACTGTGTCTGGGAGTGGCAGACCATGTGAATAGAAGAACATTTACTATTCTGGAAACTATTGGTTCTTATGTTGTCTTTAATTTTTAATATTCAAGAACCCTGTGTTTCTCTTCAGCACGAGAACTTGCGGGGCACGGGAATGCTGTCTGAAAAAATGCTTTTCTTTGATGGTGATAAAATTTATCACATGCTGCCCTGAAGTGAATGGCATTGGCAGAACTATGGCGGGGCAGATGGCACAACCTCTGTTTCACACATTAGGCGGTGACAACATCCTGCTGAACATTGTCTAAACATGAGAGGTTGCTCTGTTCTGTATGTAGCCTACCACTCTCCTCATTACTGTGCATTCAAAGTGTGGTTGGTCATGGCAGCTCTCTCACAGAGCTTAAGGCCAGAAAGGACCACCAGATCATCCACTCTGACCTCTCTTGTATATCACAGGTCACTAACACCATCCAGCATCCATACACTAAACCAGTGGTTCTCAAAGACGGTCCTCCACTCGTTCAGGGAAAGCCCCTGGCGGGCTGGGCTGGTTTGTTTACCTGCCTCATCCGCAGGTTCGGCCGATCACGGTTCCCACTGGCCTTAAATATTTCTATATAGCAATTATATACAAGATGTAAAGTATAAACATATATAAGGAAGCAGCGCGGGCTGAGGGATGTGCTGGCCGCCCTTCCCATAGCCCCCATTGGCCTGGAGCGCCGAACCGCAGCCAGTGGGAGCCGCGATTGGCCGAACCTGCAGACGCAACAGGTAAACAAACCGGCCCAGCCGGCCCACCAGGGGCTTTCCCTGAACAAGCAGCGGACCAGCTTTGAGAACCACTGCACTAAACCCAATAGCCAAAATTAGACCAAAGTTTTACAGTCAAGAGAAAACTGGACTACTACATGCCATCAGCAGAGAATAGGAGGACCCAAGGTGCACTGGTGAAATGCTTAAATGACATATACCCTGATAATGTATAGAGTACAAGTAGCATAAATCTTAAACCTTTTTCTGCGCACGGTATGCAGATTTCAGAGGAGAACATGTCACCCATAGTACCGATGCCAGACTATGCCTCTCTTCACATCCTTTTCACTCCTGCAGAGTTTAGCAACTAACTGCCCTTCTGTGCTATGCCATTGTGTGAGAAACTGCTTCTCTTTTCCTCCATGCTGCCTCTCTCCTCTGTTTCCACGAGATTGCTATAGTTTTATTCCCCTTTGTAGGACCCGTAGCACTCAAGTCGAAGTCTTGAAGTGTGTGTATGTGTGTGTGTGTGTGTGTGTGTGTACACACAATGGTCTTTATTTACTCCCTTAAATTGTTTTGTAGTTTGATTTATGCTGTTAGTGTTGCTGTGAGACACCCAAGAGATGACGATTGTATTTCAGTGGTAATTTTTATATGTGCACAGGTGTGTATCGGGATGAAAACTGGCTACAATAAAATGTATAAATCTAAATTGACATTATTCTAACAGGTGTTTAATTTCCTCCTCCCACCACATCCCTTTGGTTCAAGTCGACACACATTCATTCTTAACCCTGGTATCAGGGGGTCTTGAATAGTTCTTACCCCTTGTCAGAAGAGAGAGGTCTGCTCCATTTTACTCAGTGGGCTGGAAGGGGAGCCCAGGCCCTCCCACTCTGCTGGGTTTCAGTCCAGAGACCTTTGAATAGACAATCAAGGCCTCACTACACAGCTTGCTACCTCTGTGGACCACATTTTACATTGCCCTGTCTTGGGCCTTTGCATCAGCCTCTCTCTAGTGTGTCATCCCTGCTTTCTTTAAGCATCTAGGCTCGCTGCAGAGCTTCTTAGCAGCTGGTTCTGCTGCAAGAGAGTTTTTCCTATTCCTCTGGCAGGACAATCCCTGACTCAGACAGGAGTTTTCCTGATTCTTACAGGCCCATCCGCCAGCATGCAGAATCCTGGACAGACTCATTTTCTGCCACTTTGCTTCCCAACTGCCTTGGGCTCCATGTTGCAGGCCTACTGTCCTTCAGGGAGGCTCTGTCTGCCAGCAGTCCAACTCATTTTCCACATTTCAGCCAGGCATCTCTCACTCTCCTTGCCCTTTGAACTCTTCCTTCCAGGCTCAACACCTACTGCAGGTGCAGCAGGGAAAGGCTGATTGTGCCCAGAGGCTCTCATTAACCCCTTCAGGAATTTAAAAAATGCATTCTCACACTGTACTCTGCAGCTGCTCCAAAGAAGCCTTCACAGTTATGTTGAACTCATACTAAAAATTATAAGCTTTCACATCACAGATTCAGAGTATAAAATGCTTGTGTTGGGTGTCCTTAATACACGTACTAAGTTGTCCTCTTTTTAACTTTCGGTAAATGAGCCAAAGATTGTGATAGGCACATATTGTATAAAACCTAAATTAATTAATTTCACACAACACACTGGATCCAATCCTGTCTCATTGGCATAAATAGTAGTGTTGTCCGACATCATCAGGTGGTCCAGAGACATTTATACGGAACACGTCACAGGACACTGTCAATATCACATTGAGTAATTGAGACCGCCGACCAGGGAAATAACTCCCTTCCTTCCCTGACGAGCCAAGGGACGCACCCAACCCACATACTTATTCGCTACACCGATACTGACTTGGACTCCTTATACAGTCCATGGGTGGTGTACCCGAGCCCACTTATCCACTGACACTTTAAAAACTCTTGCACTCCAATCTGGGTCTATGCTGGTTATGTGATTCTTCATCCTTGCAACCAATACCTGTAATTCCTCATGACTCAAGCCTGACCCCAGATGTAAAGTACCTTTCCTCTTAACTTGTGTATATTTAATTTTAAACATTAACTTTACTAAAATTTTTAAATCTGATAAATTAGGCCCTGTTCTTTCAATGACTTACACACATCTTTAATTTAATAGAAGTACATACATAAATCTTTGAATGATCAGAGCCTTATACTGTAACTTTGGGGGGACATTTGTATGGTATCTAGCACAATGGAGCCTTGATCCTGGTTAGGGCCTTTAGGTGCAAATAATAATCAGAACAGGAGTAAGCCCAGTATAATGGTTTTGAGACTCTTCTTTGTGTTCTATGCACCATTAATTCTTGGCAACAATGTTTCAGTACACAGAATACACATTGGACAGGTTAGCTTATTGTGGGTATAATACATTGTTAGAAGAAGGAAGATAGACGTTCAAGAAGATAGTTCTGCCACTGATCTCTTGTGTGATGGTGAGTAAATTCCTTAATGTTTCTGTGCTTTAAGTTCCCTATCTGTAAAATTCAAATAACACTACTCTACTGTACAAAGTATTATAAGGCTTGTAAAGCACTTTTCAAAACCTGGATGGAAGATGCACAGTATATTTTTTGTACAATATATTTTTTTTACAAAAGTCCAACTTCCTGCACTAAAAACTTTAAATTGAAGTTTAAATCTTCTCAGAACTCTCATAATCTTATCACCAATACATATATTGTTTTTGGAGGAACTGGGGAAACATTCAGTAGGAGAGCACGCTACACTTTGGCATAAAATATTAGGAAAATACCATCTAGCTGCCTCCATTTTTTGGCACTAATTTGTATGTCTTATTAAGGGGATAAGGACAATATTGAGAACTGTTTGGAAATTTACAAATGATCCCCTAACTGCTGCCCGGATCATTCCCATCTGCAGAAAAATCTAGGGGAGGGAGGTCAGAGACAGGAACCATCTATGAAGAAAACCTCTCATATCTTTCCTTTGTGTAAAGGGTTATCCTCCATGGAAAAAGCCCTGGTCTTGCCATACTGTAGAGTCTTGCACCTCACATTGACTCTGGCCCAGGACTGCTCCCTGCCAGTATGGTTCCATTGGAGCCACACTGCCATAGCTTCTCTATGGTGATGACTGCCTTGAGATCTTTCTGTGGAGGTCTCAGAAAAATAATATCCTAAATTGCAGATGTTTCTAATTAATCTCCAAGGGACTAGTAAGGAGGGAATGGCTTGCACACTGACCCTACCGAATCTCTGTCCTCTCCGCCAGCTTGGCACATGGGGCATGTGCAAAGGCCTCCACAGAGTCTAGAGAAGGGGATGGTGACTTGAAAGTAGCTGAGGCCTCAGACCATGTGTGGAGAGTCCCCTTCGTGTGCTGTTCTAAAGGGGATAATCTGGGTCAATAATACATATTGTGTATTAGGGTTGCACAAAACCAAGCATGCAAGAAAAAAATCTTTTTGAAAGTAGCCCTTACAAGTGTCATCTAGCACTTGCGAGACTTTTTCATTTTTTAATACTCTTTGTGAAGATGTGCTGTTTCAAGAATGAGAATAAGGGAAAGTCAGGAGACAAATACCAGCTAGATGGAAGGGAGAGTCATCCTGCCACAGACAGTTGAAATATGTACACAATGAGGCTGCAATCCCTTTCCCAAAGTTAAATGGACAACTATCAAAGAGCATGCTTGAAAAGATCCCTTATAAAAGGTTGAAACTGAAGGGGAGTGTTTACTAGGAAACAGAATATCAAAGAGTGCACCTCTGTTTAATATGAAAGTAAAAGACTCTAATTTCCAAACTTTCTGAGAGCCCGAGTTTGGGGTATAAGATAGCAAGTTCTGACTATGAAAGTCTCAGGATATTCTGTGCATTTTGGGATAGTTGTATCCCATTTGTAATATATTATTATGACATTAATATAATAAAAATGCAAGCCAGTTTAAAAATGAGTGCCTATAATTTGGCTCCCAAATCTATATTTTAGGCACATATGTAAGTAGCCTAATTTTCAAAAGTGCAGAGCATCAAGCAGCTTTTGAATGAGTTGATGTCAGTCACCATCTGTGCTTGAGGTGTTACTCTACATCCTCATTCCTTTAATGTGAACTAATCAGAAGCCAAATTCTTCCCTTCCTTCCCACTTTTGTAACTCACTGGTGGTCAAATTAAACTAGCTTTGGGATTTAGGATCCGTTCCCAGGTATGATCTCATATGATCTCATATCCTAGATCAAATTTGTATGTTACAAACGCCCGAAATGTAGAGTTTAAAATGAAAATGCTGCTATGTTATCACATTCTTGGACAATGTTAGGGTATGAGTAAAACAGATACAGCATGGCACATTTAGCAGTCAGTGTAAATGGTTTTTTATACCTTTACTATAAAGGCCTCTCCCTCTCTTTGATATGATGTACAATGGCAAAAATGCATAATCTGAAATGACTAGAAAAATTAAACCTTTTTAGGGGAATGTGTTTATTTCTTAAATTACAGCTAGAAAAAGCTACTGGCAACATGGGATATTAAATGTTTTACTTTATATAGAATTATACCAGCCTGCCTCAGTCTCTTCGATGATATAAAGGAGTTTACACACACACCATTCCTTTCAGTAGCTTCCACTCTGTTTTTGAGTATCAATTAGCTAGTCATTTTATTAGAGTGCATCTAATTTTATATATTTAACATGGTGGCAATAGCTAGATAGTGCTATGAAATGCAGAATTTTCGCTTTTTCCACATTAGCTGGGGATAGGGGGTTGAAAATCAAGAGACTTGGAAATCAAATCTGCTACCTGAAAACATTTGAACATGAGATTTTTTTCTACCATCCCTATTGATCGCATGTTCTAGCAAGCAGATAATATGTATGGTTTTTTGCCTTACATGTTTTGAAGCGTAACATTGCCTAATTATAGTAATGGATAATTAATGAATCGACATAACAGTTTGGCTGATGTACACCTGCAAGTATAACATCACAGATGTCAACTGCGTTGCAAGGAAACTGGTTAAAGTTCTTTAATTTTTAAATTGCATAAACATTAACAAATGCAGTGATAGTTTAACATGATACCATGTTCCGTGTTGTAAACTGAATTTTTCTTGTAACTAGCCTGGGACAAGTGTAGTATAAATATTGGAAAAGGTTACCCTGAATTTGTTTGTTCTTTAATGTCACAATTTACTTGTGACTTACATTAGCCCAAAAATACTTCCGATCCATAACCCTGTGCTATATGGTGCAAATATTGCATTCTAAAGAAAGTAGCAAACTAGGAAAAAGCTTAAACACTCACACAGTTGTGCATCCCTTGTTACAAGTTGTTTTCTTGTTCTTAACACTTGTTTGTCATAACACATTTGTTCACAAAGAATATATAAATATCATGGACTCTCTTTTATAGTACATCCTTACCATGTATTGAATATTTTTCATTCCGGAGATATGCTGCTTGTCATGGTCCTTTGGACATGTGCCAGGGAAAGATGATGAAGGGAATTAGATATCCATATGTTTTAATAAATGAAGCATACTACTGCAGGATAAGAAAGGTTTGATTTGGGTGGGGGTGGGGGAGGTCTTGTGGATCATTTTAGTGATCAACCTTTTGGAAGAGGTTGGGAAATTGAGCCTTGTGGCAAGGGAGAGACCAGGAGTTGATAATTATAATAGAATTTTAACTGCCTGTAGTTGCTTATTAGAAAAATGGTCAATCCTTGCTAACCATTCTTTTAAAATCAGCAAATAAATAGCTTACACAGTAGTGAAGTTAGGAAGCAATAACTGTAGGAAAATACAAAGAGCATTTACTTGATCTATTTGATCTGGAATTTTGGGAAGACTTGTAAAGAGTGCACAATATGTAGACTTGTAAAGTTGGCAGTAACTGCCAACAGAGCCTAATATGTTAAAGGTTATAATTTTTTGATAGAAGTTGGTTGGCTTTCCTGTTGGCCCTCCTATCAACTTTAACCTCCAACCTTCTTCGGCATGTATCACTACAAATAAAACTGCTGAGGTTTGACAAGAGGATATAAAGTCACTAGGCCATCGAACAGAGATCTCTGCATGATTTTCTTCAACCTTAAACTTAAATGAATACTGCTCTAAGTCAGGCTTTTTAATAGAAAGTCATAAACACTCACCCATATCACTTTAGTTTTAATAATTACTGTTTTAACAGAATAAAGGAGAAATATACATAGTAAATCATGTTTGACAACTGGAATTTAGTGGTTTTGTTATTGGTTGTCTTTTACCATTACAGATTTCTGTTACTCATTTTAATGTATACTATTTCATGCAAGCTGCATATGATATTGATATAAACATGGCATTTTGTATACAGGTTATAAATGAATTTTTAGCTCGTGATTAAGACAAACCAGATGACAAAAATAAACTATATGTTTGCATTTACTCTACTGAGTTCATTATAATCTCATGAACTTTAGTCACCTGTTATAATGTTTGGCTTTTATTTTCCTTAACTTTTTAATGCAACTTTAAAGGACACCCTTTTAACAGTGCGTCAGCTATTCAGACTACATTTGCTAAAAGTTTTTCCATATGAATCCTCTGATAACAGCTGCCAGCAGAATTTTTCATTTTGCCTTAGGTGAATGGTCTTTGTCTTGCAAAATCCCTGCTCCTGTTACAGCTGGCCTGTGAACCTTGGCTAAAACAGCTTGAAATTCTATTACTTTTCTATTTTAGCCACCATCTCTTTTTGAAATTAGATATTGCATAACTTACTAAAGTTGTTGTCATCGCTAATTTTCTCCATGGTCACATAGTAATTCTCTATACTCCCCTACATCCACTCTCCTGGCAACAGTCTGTCTCTTTCTTCTAGTCTTGTATTTGCACCTTTCTTTCATGCTACTCCTTACACTTGGGATAGATCTTTGGCTGGCTGGCAAGCAATCTCCTCCTCTTCTCTCCAGTCCCTTCCCAAATCCTACTTATTTTGTGAACTTTTCATATAGTCATCTCTTTGACTACACTTTTGTTCTGTGCATAGACTTTGTCTGAATTACATGGTAAGCTCTTAGGGAGGGACCAGGGCTCAAATTGTGAGGGGAAGGGGAAGTGCTGGTACTCTTCCAAGCTCTACTCACACATTAAGTGCCATTCGTGAGTCATCCAAATGAGAGTCCATTCACAACAGATTGTGCAGATGTTCAAAATATAATCATGTAGGCTTTGATTTCCATTGTATTCCTTAAACTTGGTTTCCCCTAAGTAGAGTTTGCATATGCCCAAGGGTTCTGTTACTCTCCTTGGGCTTGGCTCCCCCTTGGAAGGGGGAAAAATAAGTGGTGGTATCTCCCAAATGCTACCTCCTTGTGGTACCAAAATGGTATGACATGCATAGTAAATTGTGAGTGAATTGTGGTCCTCCCTCTCCTTACTTTCATGAGGAATGAAACCATTTTGGTATTTAAATCATCATCACTGGGCATCTGAGCTAACACCTCCCTCAGGTGAATGGAGCAGTTCACATCCCTCAGTGTTACTACTATTCCAGCTATTGTTGTTGTGCTCTGAAGATTCACATAGACATTTCTGCATCAGTTTCATTTGATTCGCGTTTTTTGTGTTTTCTTCAAAACTGTAACTATTAGAGGTTTACTTTTCATAGTGAAAGCTGAAATTTCTTCAGAACATGATAGCCATTTCAAAGAGATGTCAGTAGGCTGTACTGCCACATACGAGCTGTCTAAGCCTTAGCAGGGACTTTCCTCCCTTTCTACATTTTTTTGTGTACCACCATATAGTGTTAATTAGGGCTGTCAATTAATCACAGTTAACTCATGCGATTAACTCAGAAATAAACTGCGATTAAGAAAATGAATCACGATTAATCTCACTGTTAAACAATAGAATACCGATTGAAAATTATTAAATATTTTGGTTTTTTTTACATTTTTAAATGTATTGATTTCTATAACAAAGAATACAAAGTAAACAGTGCTCACTTTATATTATTTTTACTACAAATATTTGCCCTGTAAAAATTGAGAAATAGTATTTTTCAATTAATCTCATACAAGTACTGTAGTGAAATCTCTATTGTGAAAGTGTAACTTACAAATGTAGATTTTTTTGTTACATAACTGCACTCAAAAACAAAGCAATGTAAATTTTTAGAGCGTACAAGTCCACTCAGTCCTACTTCTTGTTCAGATAATCACTAAGACAAACAAGTTTGTTTACATTTATGGGAGATACTGCTGCCTGCTTCTTATTTACCATGTCACCTGAAAGTGAGAACAGACATTCACATGGCACTTTTGTAGTCGGCATTGCAAGGTACTTAGGTGCTAGATATGCTAAACATTTGTATGCCACTTCATGCTTCAGCCATCATTCCAGAGGATGTGTTTCCGTGCTGATGATCCTCATTACAAAAATAATGTGTTTAATTAAATTTGTGACTGAACTCCTTGGGGGAGAATTGTATGTCTCCTGTTCTGTTTTACCTGCATTCTGCCATATATTTCATGTTATAGTAGTCTCAGATGATGACCCAACACATATTCGTTTTAAGAACACTTTCACTGTAGATTTGATAGCTCAGTGGTTTGAGCATTGGCCTGCTAAACCCAGGGTTGTGAGTTTAGTCCTTGAGGGGGCCACTTAAGGATTGGGGGCAAAATCAGTACTTGGTCCTGCTAATGAAGGCAGGGGGCTGGACTCAGTGGCACTTCGGAGTCCCTTCCAGCTCTATGAGATGGGTATATCTCCTTATATATATATTATAACTTGCTTGACAGCCCTAGTTTTAATATGATCTTATTTATTTTTCATCATTTAAAATATTTATTATTAATTAAATAATAAACATGTTAGGGAAGTCCTTTACAGACACTGATGGTTAAGGATCAGCTTCAGTCCTTTGTTGTCGTTAACCTAGTCACTTACTGTTAGGATAAATTATGTAGGTTCTGATCTAGCAAATTACATTTGGGCTTCTAGTATTACTGTGCGCCAGAAGCTGGTAGATGCTGCTTTCTGTCATGCAATTTTACTATGGAAATCTAAAGCAAGATGGAAGATGTATCATCCTGGAAAGTTAAGGACATGTCCAGAAAGTGAAGGGCTCATTTAAAGGAGTTTCTTAACTAATCAAATTTGGTTCGGTCAACTTCTCTTCCTCCAGCTAGGGCCGTAGCCCACATGATTTAAAATAAGTACAGGAGCAATATAACTTTTCTGCATGGGTGGGGTAAACTAGTCCGGTTATTATTGGAACACCAACCCTTTTACCCAAAAGTACCTCCTTGCCACTCTGCTATTGCCAAGGATTTAAAGAATAATGCAAGGGTAAATACTAATCTTTAGGCTTCATGGCCTCCTCTCCATCAATGACTGCTGCAAGCCAGAAAAATCTGAATTAATTCTGCTGTGGCCTCTTCATTATTTTTCCTACTTGACTAACATTTAAATAGGCAAGGAAGAACCAGCCCATCCATTAGGATCTTGGAATAAGCATGTATCCTCTGACTTCCAAAGTGTGGGGTATATCCACTAGGGGGACACAAAGGACTAGCTGAGGAGGCATGGGCAGATGAGTCTCAGCTTTCATTTTAAAAAAAGTGTTAGTCTGTATCTTTCTTTTCCTTTAAGTTTTTTTTGCAGTGAGAACCTTCAACATGTAAATAGAGTGTAACCAGTGTAGCAATATCTGAGTTTTCACAGAGTTTGAAACCACAGCTCTAAGGTGTGAACTGTCCCAGTCCTTCAATGGGGGCTATCTCAGATGACAATGATAGTTAACAGGGTTGACATTTTAAAGTATGTCATTGTTCATCAAAGCATGTAAGTCTATACCTACACTTCAAAAGCTACAGCAGTGCAGCTGCATCACTGCAGCTGTGCCGGTGTAGTGCTCCAGCAGTGCTTAATTTTTAATGAAAGAGGTGCTGGGGCTCATGCAATTTTTTTTACATTCATAACTGATGCAGCAATCCTAGAGGTGCCAGGGCTATGAACTGCTCAGCCCTGGCACAAATTAAGCAGTATGCTTCAATGTAAACACTACTTATGCTGATGGGAGGGCTTCTCCCATCTGCATAGGTAATCCACCAGCCTGACAGTCAGTAGCTAGGTCAATTGAAGAATTCTTCCTAGTGCTGTCTACACCAAGGATTAGGTCAATATAGCTACATCTCTCAGGAGTGTGTAGTATAGACCAGGCCTAAGAAAGAAGTGTCCTATCATATACACCAGTGTTTCTCAAAGTGTAGAATGTATCCCTCTGAGCCGGGGGTGCAGATGTGTCAGCTAGAGCCTATTTACATGAGAAAGTAGTTTAACACTGGTATAACTAGATTGTATATGTGCAACACCCATGTGGACACTCTCTTCTTTGCAATAAGAGTAGCAATTTTTGGTTTAGCTTATGTCACTTGGGAAGGGGTTTATACTAAACAGAAAAGGCATTTATACCAGAATAAGAATGTCCACATTGGTAGGTCATACCTATATATCAGTTTAAATTCAGATTTTAAGTTATACCAAAGTAAGTTTTCTGTGTAGATAAGGCCTTTAACAACAGATAGCAAGATTGTTTTCATTTTCTTGAAATAGGCTCAGATTTGAACCATTTAAAGGCCCTAATGATGTACTTGAGGTGATTGCTGCATATGGCCATAAAACAAACAAACAAAGCTCTGGTTTGGTTTTGAAGATTTTAGGTTAGTCTTGGCTTTTGAGGCTAGATTTGTGGCATTAAATACTGGCTTCAATTTGAAATTATCCTGTTTCAGAAAGAAGAAATGGAAAAGATTTAAAGAAAGTCAATGAAAATAATTAGAGGCATAGAAAGACTTCCATGAGAGAAATAACATGATGATAAGTACATAACCTTGTCTACATTATTCATTACTTTATTTCGGCTTCCTTGCTTATTCCTATAACAATTAAATATAGAAAAATAACCATTTTAAAACTGGTATGGAAATACATTTTTACATACTGCATAATTAGCCTCATAATGTAGAACTCACTGCCATATGATAATGTTACTGAGGCCAAGAGTTTAGTAAAAAATGAACAGAATTATACATATTTTGTGTGTGTGTGTATACTGTGTCTTTGTGTGTGCGGGGGAGAGGGGTGACAAAGTTCCTCCTCTACCTTCGTGGGTCCTGCGCTTATTGGCGGATTTGCTTGCCTCACAGATTGACCCTGTGGGTTGGGAAACAGCCCAGAGACCTTCCCCTCTGGTAGAAGCCGCAGTCCAGGTTAATTCCTCCTGTGTTTGATCAGGAGTTGGGAAGCTTGGGGGGAACCCAGGCCCGCCTTCTACTCCAGGTTCCAGCCCAGGGCTCTGTGGACTGTAGCTGTCTAGATTGCCTCCTGGTACAGTTGCATGACAGCTACAACTCCCTGGGCTACTTCCCCATGGCCTCCTCCCAACACCTTCTTTGTCCTCACCACCGGACCTTCCTCCTGATGTCGGATAACGCTTGTACTTCTCAGTCCTCCAGCAGGATGCCTACTCACTCTCAGCTTCTTGCATGCCTCTTGCTCCCAGTTCCTCAGACTTCCTCTCCTCTGGCTCCCTGGCTGTCTTTGGCCTGACTGGAATGAGCCCTTTTATAGCATCAGAGGGGCCTTAATTAGACTTAGGTGCTTAACAGCCTCACCTGACTCTTAGCAGGTTAATTGGAGTCAGATGTTCTCATTAGTCTGGAGCAGCCCCTGCTCTGGTCACTCAGGGAACAGGAAACTGCTTCTCCAGTGGCCAGTATATCTCCCTTCCACTACTCTGCTGTTCCCAACTGGCCTGGGTCTATCACAGGGGGTATAAAAAAAGCTGTGTTATCCAGCACTTTATCAACCAGAAAGCTCTATTATCTGGCATTTCTGATACCTCCAAATACAAATCTTCAATCTAGTAACCGGGACTAGTATACTGCCCAAGAGGTTATGCAATGGCACATTCAAGCTGATATCAGGGATTTATTCAAAAAAGCAGCTTCCAGAGTGTGTCATTGGGCTGAATCTGTAATGACCCTATCTCCTACGACCTTCTACGTCTACAATGATAATTGATGTTGATAATGATGATCCTGAGGCACTGCAAGATCCTGAAGCGCCTTCTGAATCATCAAAGAAAGAGTAAATTATGTTCAGTATAGTTTTACTGTTAAGTGTATTTTTACTGATCTGGGTATATGCCATGCGCTACCCATAGTGATATGTAGTGTCATAAGATCACCTACTGTATAGAAAACTTTACCTGTATACAGTGAAGTGCTTCAAGAAACCAACCAATCTGCTGTGCAGTACTGCTACTGGATTGGTGAGTACCTGTATACTATTTTATACTTTATTCATTTTATTGTATTCTAATTCTTTGAGAATTGGTATTCCATTTGTAAGTATAACTCTTAATTAACCGGAATTTTTGCCTAACCAGCACTCCACATTCCCGCAACATGCCGGATAATAAAGCTTTTACTTTATATATCTTTTCTTACAGTAGATGGGATATAGAAAATTAAAGTGGATAAAAACCCTGTAATTTAAAACAAAACTTCAGTTAGACAGTTTCCCCCAAGAGGATGTTGTTAGTAAATTACAAAATTGTCTCTAACGGAAGTTTTATATCCGTTTCCTGAAGCAGCTTGTACTGGTCAATATGAGAGAATATAAGATGGTGATAAATTTGCATAATATAGTACAGACCTGTTTATGCACAGATGTTGGGAGTCAAGCCGTCACAGCCACGTGTTAATGGACAGCAGGTTAAGAGGGCCATGCTGAAAAAAGTGTCTGATTCACTTAGAAAAAAACACCATTATTTTCTACTCTTTCTGGCTCGTATTTTTTTTCTTTCTTATGAGGTCGCCACAGATGAATGATTTCGATATTTTCCGCATTTTGCTCCTCCGTAAATCTTACAACAGTTTCTACAGCACTAAGGGATTCTGTGAGCAAAATTTTGACCTTTTCAACAACATCCTCGTCGTCGTCATTATCATTTAGGCCTGCATTATTAGAATTCTCACCATCACTTTTGCGGTCTGACGTAGCCTTGCAGCCTGTTAATATTTCTTCCTCGCAAAGAAATTCGGAAGTCGGGCAATCTTCATCCATCTCCAGCTACTTGGTAATGATTTCCGGTGATGTATCCAAACTAAAATCTTTTATCATTTGTAAGAGAAGTTTACCTTTATCCTCTTCTGTTTGCTTGCGTGTTTGTAGGACATCATCTTCCGAAAATCCTTCAAAGTCTGGCTCTGAATCAGTGCTACTGCTGGAGTTTTCCGAGACTGAGCCGTCTTTGACAGAAAAGGCATCACTGAGAGCCTTCATCCAACAGTTTCCAATGGACTTTTGTTTTACTCTGTCCCAGGCTTTTTTAACTAAATAAATAATTTCCGTCATGTTTAACTGTTTCAGGAATTCGGAAATGCCTGAAGACGTGCATGACACTATTGCCTAAATCAGCTCCTGTCGATAATAGTTGTTAAAATTCTGGATAAAGCCCTATTCTAAAGGTTGAATTTTTGATGTTGTGTTGAATGGTAGGAATAGCACTCGAATTTTTCCATCACTCGATACCAGTGATTCAGCTGGAGGATGGGATGGACAATTGTCAAGTAGAAAAAGTGCTGTTTCTTCAACTGCAAGTACTTATGAACAACTGGAATAAAGCTGTTGTGGAACCAGTCGTCGAAAATGTCTCTCGACATCCAAGCATTTTTGCTGTTAGCGTATATTACTGGCAGTTTGGCTCTATTGAGGTGATTAAATTAGCGAGGGTTATGAAAGCAGCCAACGATGAGAGGGGCAGGCTTATGGCTGCCCATCTTATTACTACTACACATGATCTTTTATCTTTTTAAATCCAGCTGTTTTCTGTGTCTCGTAATTAAAGGTTAAAGTCTTATCAGGTAGCAGTTTTGCAAATAAAGCTGTTTCATCACAATTATAAAGTTGTTCTTCGTGATAGTCTTCATTTTGTAAAATAGATTTTAACTCAGCAGGAAACACATTTGCGGCTGATTCATCGACTGATCAGCTTTCTCCAGAAATTGATACCTGCACTATGGCATGACGCTTTTTAAAACGACTTATAAACCCTTTGCTGGCTTGGAATGATTCCTCCCCCGTTAAATGTCCAAATTTTGTCGCTTGGGCTTGAAGAATTGGCCCACTTAGTGGCATTCCTTTCAGCCTTTCCTGATCAAACCACACACACCTGGCTGTCTATTGTGGGTTTTGCTGAATAGCGTGCACGTTTTTGCTTAAGCCCCGCAGCAGAATCGATATTTTGTACAAAGCCATTCAGTTTAGATTTATTTTTTAGCCATCCTCAGAGAGTAGATTCAGCAATCCCAATATCTTTGGCCTGGGTTTCTTCACTATTTACTCAATCTGTTGCAGCTACGCTAGCTTTTCTTCTACAGCGTAGGAATGCTGATGCTTGTCCTCTGCCATTATCTTAGGCCTACAGTTAAAATTTTCTAATATAGTGTATATATATTACTGTATAACTACTATATATTATATAATCTCAAATATTGGTAAAGATGTACAACACGTTTCCACTCCGCACTTCTTGTCGATTTCTATCTCAGTGAGTTAGTGAAAAAATCTGTAGCGCTACATAGCAAGTTCCTGTACTGCGTGTTAACGAGTCTTGCTTGTTAAATAGGTAGCAGTGGGAGGCATGGCGCTACCGCGCTTTAAGTGGATTCATGTGTAAACGTGTCTGTACTGTACTTGTATACAGGGGCTTGGAATAGTCACACTTGATTAGCAACAAGTTAGGGGAGGTTATCCAAATCAAGCAAAAATCCAAGGTTTTATATATTTAAGAAAAAAAATTCACCTCTCCACTGCTCTTTTTCTGAAAATGATTGCAATAATTCTAATATGTTTTCCCTGTAGTGAGTAGGCCAGGTATAGAGATATTTGCGTGTGCTACTGCCTTCATCATAATGGGTCTTGTCTTTATCTGAAGTGGTGGGGAATTATAGGTCCCAGGTTCAGTCTTTGCAGACAACCCAACTAAATGACACTTGTCAAAATAAATTAACAAGGTACATTTTGTGCTGATTTGTTGTTTGTTTGTTTGTTCGTTCACTTGTCAATGCACAAATTCAAGAAATCACAATGGCTTCCCTGTCGTTAGGTAACATAATGAAGTTCTGATATGTATCCAAAATATAACTAGCTACTCTCACCTAGAATTGATAATAGTTTACAATTAATCTACCACTTTGCTGAGGTAAGCCACAACCTATCAATTATTAAATGTATGAGTCTTGAGGTTTTACTGAGCTTAGAAGATTTTGTTAGTTTCTGTCCTACCCTTAGCATTATACATGTAATTTTTATGATTTGTTTTCTTTGTTAGTGATGACATTAGAAAATCAAATGGAAATGTATTGGTAGTTGAATGTTAATATTGCCATATAAATGTGTATTTATGATTGTTTTAAATACTGGAGGACCTTTCTGGTCTACAATCTTGACATATTTGAACCCTTTTAGGTCAACCGCTGAGGACATCAATGAGGAGAGGCTCAATATAGTGTTCTAGAGAATAGCCAAGAAACTCATAGCATTTTAGGCCAGATTATCCATACCCCTACACCAAACCCAGCAACCAAAATGAGACCAAAATATTTCAGAATCTCAGCAGCCACAGCTTTATGAAATAAAATAAGATGACCCTGATTTCAGACAGTCCTAGTAGTTTTTGAAAAGAGGGGAAAGCAACGACAGCCCTCTACTATTACTAGATTTCCCCCTTTTTCTGTATTCATAATGAGTGTCCTAGGCCTAACAGAATAACTGCTACACAGGAAAGCACTCATGATACCGTCTGGAATGCTTGCGCCATTTATGTCAATGTCTAATGTGAAATATTACAATACAGTTCAAATTCTGTTGAAATCCGTGGGATCTGTATAATAAAAATGGTATATGCAACATAATGGAGTATTGTAACTTTTTTTAAAAATACTATACATAAACTGTATAGGATTGCTCAAGAATACCTCAACAAAAGATACATCTCCCATTTCCCCTCACTCCCACCATGTACAGTGGCTTCTCAATTCCTTTTTTACTTTTAAAAAGATACATTCTTAAATTACAATATGCCACAAATATCTTGAAACTACCAACTATATGGGCCTAATCTTGCTACTCTCAAACAAGAAATCCCATTGACTTGTTCCCTAATTCAGTATGATACCCACTGAATTCCCCTGTGGGACTATTCACATGCTTATAGAAGGCATATACTTAAGTGCCTTGCTAAATTGAGGGTTTATATTGGTTTCAGTTGACCTCTTGCAGTTGCAGAATCTAGGACTCTGTTTCTTTAATTTCTTATACTTACACACAAACTTAATCAGTTTTTAAGAAAAAAAATGTGTTCTGCTTTTATAGCAAGCTTCACCTGCATATAATTTACATTCTGAAAAATTCATTCTTTTAATAAGATGAAAGAGCAGAGTCACCTGCCAAAAATGCATACAGTAATGTATAAATGTAGACTTAGATGTAACACATTAAATTATATTGTGAAAGTAATGAAGATAAAATGAAGACAAAAGTTGCAGGGAGGGAGGGGAAGGAGGAGGAAAAGCAAAGTGTGAGGGCAGCGAATAGGTGCATTAACATTTCAGTTGTGTCAATGCAAATTTAAACAGACCCAATTATAAAACTTGGAATGTGTGTTTGTTATGGTAATGCAGTCAGGCCCTTTGAATTCTGAGATACTTGAGTCACTATTATGATATGTACATACAGTATGTGACCACACTTGAGCATGTATTATAGCTAGTACAGAAGAGGAAGCTCTAGCTAAGTTTTTATTCAGCTTTTCCTGTCACATTTTGCAATTTGGGTTGATACTTTCCCTCTTTGGTGTCATCAAGAGGTGTTTTTCTCTTTTTTAAGTTTAAAAAAAATAGCAAGTAGTCTTTTGTTGAGTATGTAGAGCATGAGCGAAATACATTTGTTTTTTTTCCAACTTACCAAAACAAATCTTTCTTCCTCTAATAACTTCAAAAATTACTGAACAAAAACTACAGCTCAAACTTGTCCTGTGCCTAGTACTGTCTGAGAAAGTCTCTCTTTGCTAAATTTGGGGTTTTCTAATCTAAAATATTAAACTATAATGGAATGGAAAAAAACACTTTTTAGCAACAACTTCATATTTTCCAGGCTTGACTGTAGAGATACCACGGGTGTTGCCCACTATTGCTGAGGCTGCTATAAATGAAACATGCACAGCAGAATCCTCCAAAAATAGCCCTAAGGGAATCACAGGGGCAAATAATGTGTATATTCTATAGGCCTGATTCTTATTTATACTATGCCCCCTTACACAGCCAAAGGGGTAAGACTCACACCCTCTGACTTTAGGATATACATGCAAATTAAAAGGTTTCATTTAAAAAAAAGGTTTTAGACATTTCATTGCGAACATACCACTATCCAAACCTAAACTGATAGTGTTGCTTTGTTAAACCAGCTTTGCAGAAAACTCTCACTATCACAACTGAAGCAAACTTGCCCCATTCACGTAAGTGAAGGGTGAACTTCAAAGCCTAAATGGGTTATTTAAATGCTAATGTTAAACACATGCAGTTTTGTCTTTTGTGTTTTTTTCTCTAAAAAACAAGGAAGTTAAATGCAAAAATCTTTTTCAATGCAACATTAAGTTTAACTATGTTAATTTTCTAAAGTGTATGTTTAAGTTAAGGTTCCCACAGTAACTGTAATTCATCCATTTTGCAATACTTTATATAATAGTTCTATAATGAACAGTCTTAGCTAGTTATCAAATGTACTGTGTGCAGTGTGGGTAAATTACTTCTATTACAAAGTGAGGTTCCAATCCAGCATACACTTCTGGGCATAGTACTTATGACTGTGACTAGTTCCATTGAACTTTTTCCCTTCCTCGTTTGTTTAAATTCATAACTGTAATTTTGGGTTAGCCTTCTGTTTGCATTTTATAAACATATAGGTGTGCCACACACACATACATTCACATACATACATGAATGGTTAAATGTGGTAAAAAAAAAAATAGTATGGTAATAATTGATAATGCAAATCATATTATTTCTCTGGTTTTAGAATCAGCTGATTTGAAGATATATAACACCACCATTATTTTTTGCTTTATTATGTCATTTAGTGGATGTGGGTTCTTGAGTATAGCCAGAACTGTATGTGTGTTAATGTGTCTTGAGGTTTATAATCTGTCGATGAGATGGCTATTTAATTATTAAAATACAGAACAAACAGAATTGATTATGGAATATGAAATTGTGAAGTAACATAATGTCTGTTCTCATCTATTCAAGGGTGCAAATGTTATAGACTTTGTGCTTCTTATATGAAGTTTAACACTGTCAGAAGCCAGAGTATTGGTACTGGGCTAGATGGACCATTGGTCTGACCTAGTATGGCTATTCTTATATGCAGTTGCTAACCTGAATGGCTAAACTAATTTTCTGTTTTCAAATTTCAAGTTACAGGAGATATAACTTCAAAGTGAGTCAGAGCTATGTTTATCCCTCTTATATGTCAGAGTTTAAGTGCGATGTTTTATGTATACACTCATCATGACAGTTGAAAAGGCTATAAAGAAAAGCAATTATATAATTGCTTTAAAGAATTAAGTAGTAGGGATAAAGGCTTTCAGAAACTACAGAGCAGTTTTAATAATGATATCACCTAAAGTTAAGCTGCAAAATTATGTCCTAATTATTTGTGATGAGTAATTAACTATAAAGTTATAAGCTTTGAAAGATTTTCAGAAATAATTTTCTTTGATTTTTTTTTCCACACACACAAACAACACCCCATCATTTTCTATTTTAGCAGTTTCCACAACTTAAATATTAAATTCTTATTGTTTGCTTTCTGTTGTATTAGTAGTGTGTGTTTTGCAATTCTAATCTTCACGTTTTTCTTTCTTTATCACCGAAGTAGGCCTTTTGAAGCCAGGGAATTTTTCATAGCAATATTGACAGTGTTCACATTTGCATGATGACAGCCAAGGAATGGAGCAGTAATTTTTGAAATTGCAGAAGTATTTAGAACACTGATAAAAGCTGAAATATATTTTTGATGGATTGAAGTTAAGCATACATGATTTTTCCTGCTGTCAAAAGGCTCTGAATTTAGTGAATATTTGCCTGCTGTGAGAATGCAAGATTAACATCACAACCATCACCCGGGCACCCAAACCCTGCAATTTAATAGCTTTTTAGGTTCTTTCCTTTTTCTAAACAGCAATTAATCTCATTTTAGTACAATTTTCTCGTTTCTGAAGTCGCTCATTGAATCGCTGTTTTGTTCATATTTGGCTTCAGCTCCTCTGCATAGTCATTAAAGTCCCAATTAATGTCACCTTTAGCTGAAGAGTACTCATTTTTATTGAGAAAATGACAGTTGCTGCCATGAGTAGTGCAGTGTAATATACATTAATTGCCCTGTAACACTGGTAATTACGAGTTTTTCAAGCCTCTCAGTAAACTGTCATGCCTAGACAAGACTGTGCTAAAATAGATTACTCATTAGGGAGACCTGTCCTGTTTTCTGGTGGGTTCTTAGTGTTCATTTAAAAAAAATCTTGAGCTTGAACAAATAGTTGCCAAAAGCAATTTCCTACAACAACATGCTTGTGTTGGGTTTTTCAGCCATCACTTAAGTCTGCGGTCAGCAAACAGACAGGGTGCAGTGGACTCTAGAGATGTTGAGATTTGAACATTTATTTATCTGGATCACAAGAATAAACTTAACAGGTCTTAATTCAGTATTGAATGTAGATCTGATTAAAGCAGACTCTTTTGGTATTGTGTTATAACATGGCTACATTATGTTTTAAAAGAGCAGTTGCTGATTCCAATATTTTATGCCTGAAAATACTTTACCACATAATATTATTGACTGTCCAGTGAATTGAAATTATTATGCCCATAATCAAATCATTCTGAACTGAGGAATAGCAGGGTCTGTTTAACATATATTTCAGGGTCTGTACCGCATTACAACGTGTATCTTTTAAATTCAAGAATCACTAGATGGAGAGAATTGCATTAATACTTTGTGTGAAATAACTGGTTCTGAAAATCAGGCTTTACTATATATTGTTAAGTGTCACACCCACTGACTGAATTGCGGGGGGGGGGGAGGATACTCCTAATTTCAAAATGAATATATTTCACTGCATTCTCTGACTTTTAGTCTCTCTCATATTTCACATTTGTTTTTTAAACACAAAGTAGTCTTCTCTAAAACCCGTTGCAGTACTAAACTGACTAAAGAAAACCTTTGTTTTATCTTTGTTATAACACCTGCTTTAGGCAATCTGCTCTTTCTCTCTCTCTAAATGAATTTTGTCACAGCCTTTCATATTCTCTTGTGGTGATGAGCTAATGAAAGTAGATAGTACAATTTGTGCTGACCAGGTAGCAACTGCCAGCTTGCAGCTGAGGATAGTTTAAATAAATAAATAAAATATAGCATTATATCACTGATTTACCCATTACATGCCATTAATAGTGAGAAACCTTGGTGTGTTTATCTGTTTGTATTGGTGTGCATTTATCGAATTGTTTATGACAAGACTAATTGGGGTAATTGTAGACACTGAAATTACCTGTCAGCTATATGTAACCACACTCCCTTTCTTTCTGACAAATGATGACAACTGAGGGACCCCATAGCATTACTCATGATGGCTTTTCGAGTGGTAATAAGGACAATAGGGGCCCTGGCTAATTTGACATGGACAGCCTTCACAACAAGAAGCCAGCTAAATGACTTGTCAGTAGGGGAAAGAAGTCGGAAAAGTAATGGAGTCCCCCATGGCGCTCTGACAGGGAGATGAGGCAATTTCAACGGAAAGTGAAAAGGCTTCAGTTTGTCAAGTATTTAGAACAATCAGAGAACAGCTAGAGGCTGGAACCTGACAATAAATTTGTGAACCATGGTAGCAGTTTCATATAGGTCAGTTATTTCATAATGGCTGTGAAGCTTTCATAGGCTTCTGCTTTCGTAGTATACTTCACATCCGCCAACTGGTGCTTTGTCACCTTAAATTTGTGCTTCCCTTTACACAGTAGGAATAATGGTTAAGGTTACAGAGGAACAGAAATGTTAGACAGCATGATTTTCAGACACCAGGCTGTTGAAAAATAAACAAAAAATTAGATAGTAATAATGTGATTGCATCCATTACAAGGTAGTGGTGTTAACACATTCTCTATGATAGCGGCCTGCACCATTTTATGAATAAGAAGTGAAGTAATTTATTTCTCACCAACAAAACGAAATAAAATGCAACCTTTTATATATTTTCACCCTTCAGTACATAGTTAAAAAAAATTTAAGGTTCATTTCCAACTGCTTGCTCTTGAAATATATTCCAGTTCTGTAGTTATGACCTCTATTGAGACAGTGTAACTGATGACACAGAAAGAGACTTGTGATTTCGTTGTGTGGTCTACAGAAAGTGATGTACTTGAGGATTTAAAATTAGAAAAGCTCCTGATTTAAATATCAGTTCTTAAAGTTGTGTCCTCCACTGATCATTTGGATTTTTATCTGTGACTTCAGTCACTTTTTATATCAATGGTGTTGACCTTATTTGCAATGAAGAAAAAAAGTTCAAGATTAAAGCATCAATGTTGTGCTGTGTTTTCTGAATTCTTGAATTAGGATCCAGTATTGCTTAGCAGTGTTCATGAGTTTTGCATGGATCTAGTGAGACGCATCAACTTTTTCTTTCTAAAGTAATCTTTTTGTTAGAAAATAGAACATTACATAGTAGTTTAAATTTTTTACTTTTGACAACTTTTTTCCTTCATTTTTGCTAATGACTCCCCACACACACCCATTTTAAGCATTCGAAAACTAGTGTAGCAAATGTTTATTCAGGAACTCTGAATCCCAGCCCTTACAATAAGTGCTTCAAGATGCGTGTCTCATCTCATGAACAACATATCTTTTGACCTGGTCTTACTAAAATTAGCTCTATAAGCTTATTATTTTCTCCACCTTCCCTCTCTGATCTCCTTGCCGCCTCTCCTTGAGTCAAATAGTCCTGCTTTATGAGTCTCATTGTTAGTTTTGAAGGATTCATAATTTAGGCCACCAGAGAATTTGGCCCTTTATTCCCAATACCAGAGTATTTCAAAAATATTGTTTTATTTCCTGTGCTTTGGTAATTGTATCAAGGAAAAACCTTGCTAAATTAAAGGAGTCTGTCATCCCTGCAAGATGGGCTGTTGAGTGAGTGAGTGAGTCTCTCTCTCTCTCTCTCTCACACACACACACACACACACACACACACACACACACACACACACACACACTCTCTTAAACATATGTGCATCTCCTTTACTATACTTGCATGCCCTGCACATGTTCTCCTAAGCTTGCCAAATAGTCTTTCTAAATACCTTATTTTCTGGTTGTTCCTTGAGTAAAGCTAATGAAATTATCAACATATGCAAGTGGGATAAATGAAAGATCTTCCTCTTCTTTCTCTGTCTGAAACAGAGCTCTTGAGTTGTTCCTATTCAAGTCCTTTCAGAGTACTACAAGATTAGGAGTGTTTGAACACCGTGGTGTCTAGAATTGTTTCAACATGTTCTCTTTGGGCCATAGTCTTCCTTCGTTATTTGTAGAGTTGCACAGATATGAATGAGAGCAGAATTTGCATCATTAATTGTGGATTGTTTCAGTGTAATTCATGCATATAATCACCTCATTGCCAATAACTGCACATTGGTCTCATTGGAGGGCTCTATACTGTATTCCTGTTATGAGACATATTTGCACAATACTTTTAGATTTATTGATTTCTAATTCTGTCTTGCATTAGCTCTGATGAAAGATGCTATAGTATGTTTTTTCTAAATTGTTGGAAATATTATAGCTCTGAGGAACTCATGTTTTTTAAACAATACTCCTGGTTTTCTAGCATTAGACTGCCACCAATTTTGACCCTTCCCCAAATTCTCTTTGAAAAACTAAATATAATGTAAAATTAATACCAAACTATAATGTAATTTCAGAAAAAGGATGGTTTAACATTATCCAAAGTGAACTGTGTGAGCTTTGTCTGGGGTAGGAAACTGCATCAGTGTAGTGGAAGAATTCTGAGAGCCATCTCCATCATATAATTGGATTTTACCAAATCCTAATCACTCTATGATCTGTAATAGCTGAGTATCCCCGTTCAACACTGTTAAATGCCTTTTCTGATTCAAGTGAAAAGCCGTAATAGGGTGTTCCATTTTGACTGCTATTTTATATTATCCATATATATTCCTTTATAATGAATTAATTAACATTAAATAAGTATTCATATGAGACACAGGCTCTTAGCTAGAATGTGGTAGTCATGATGTGGAGCCTAACCCAAAGCCTTCGAATCTTTTTATTCACTTCCATGGCCGTTGCGATCAGGCCATGAGTTTGGTGTATAGTTCTGGCAATGTAACAGGAGTGTTTTGATCTGGTCATATTGTTATGAGGGACAATTTTCCAAAGAAAATCTTGCTTTTGGCTTCATTAAGAGTTTTAAATATGAACTTTAGAATTTTGTCTGGTAGTAATTTTTGGTGTATATACCACTAAGCATGAACAGTAACATGTGCTGGGAATCTGGAAGGCAATAAGGAAGCACATCAGACTGCAGTGAGATAAAATCACTTGTACCAGTATATTCTCTACTGCTACCTGCTATAATAATGAAAAAAATCATTTTTCTTCATCACTCCCTTTGCTTATATTTTTTAATTTAGATTAATTCCCTGCTGGTGAAACATGCTGGGTAGAGCTAGTTAGGAATTTTCTGTCAGAATGATTTTTTGAGAGAAAATACAGTGTCTTCAAGATAGAAATTTTTTACAAGGAAAAATTTGAATCTTTAAGAAAACAGGACTGTTCAGAAAGCTACAAGCAGGAACTTTCTTTCTTTTGCATAAGTTTGACCAATATCTACACGCGCACACATATATACACTGAAACAGACATTAGAGAGAGATGTACCTTTTAGGGTTGTTGTTGTTTTTTGTTTTTTTTTAATGCTGAATTAAAGAAGTTCTGATAGTTTCCCATGCTGTGTCCTATCACTGAGTGAAGATTACTGTGGCTGTTTAGGGATTTGAGCTTTATCATTTAATTTAAATTCCTTACCCTGACCATAGATGTTGAAGTAATTAATAATTTGATTGATATATCTCCATGTCTTAATTACTTTAAACCTGGTAATTGGGGAGTTCAGTTATGTTATATAAGGAAGAATATGGCCTACAAACTGTCCAGATTCACTTATAAATTGAGCAGCATTAATGAGAACCTAAGAAGTTTCAAATTGTAAAATGAACCTATCTAGTGGATTATTAAATATGTTAGTGTCAAAGTATGCTAGCTGCTGCATTTAGGGTTAAACAGTTAATTCAACAACTTGTAAAGCTTGTTATCGTAGTAATCGGCAATAATCAATGCAATATTATGTAAGAAATATTATTAATGACCTAAATGCCATATGCTGTTTTTATTACATTTTATTGTATTTAGCTTGTAATTTAAACTGTTTTCTAATTAATTTTAGTCTGACTCAGTTTGAAGTAGTAAAACCTACCTATCTAATAGATGACACATGTTGTAGAGAAACATACAAGATTCTCATTTCCTCTAGATCAATCAGCCATGAAATAATTAACTGGATTTTTGTTTTTCCTGCAGTTTTTTAAGAAATATAATACAATTGAATTTGTCCAGTTTTTAAAAAAAGGGGGAAAAAATGGAACCAAATTACCTAAATGTTTTATCTGACAGCATTCTCTTTTAACTGTTAAAATATCCTGAAGCACTTGATCACAATGCCTTTTAATTTTCAAGCCATGTGTTGTATTAGTGAATTGCAGATGTTACTGATTTGAGTTGAAATTTCCCAGTGTGTTTACCAGAACACCAAGCTGGCACTAACAAGGTCCCAGCAAGGTCAAAGACCTAGAATCGACATCTTTCTTAAATCTTGCTCTTGTGAAAACTAGAAGCCCAGGTCAGGGCAGTCAGCTGATGGCATTACCTCTTACAACCACTGATTAGATTAGCTTTACATTTATCAGCTACACAAAGACAATCACTTTTAAGTCAATAGTTTTGATGTATACTTATTTTTTTTAAATGGTGACTGTTGAACTAAAGTGTTGGTTCAGTACCAATGAAGTATAACATACAGTTTTTTTCCAGTTTTGCCAACTACACAGTTATGCAAAATTCACACTTTGTCTGAGAGGTTTGGGCTAATTTTGATGCCTGGATAGCTATAGTAAATATTTTACTTTTTTTACATTTGTTTCATTTGTCTTTGGGAATTTTGTTAGTCTCTTGCCCTGGATTTAAAATCAGTAAATACATTTTATAGATAGTTCAAGTCTTAAATTGTTCAGTGGGAAATATCTAGAAACTGGAGTTTTCCAAAGAAAATATATAATTTTATTTCTAGTTTAGTTTTAGGTATTTGACTCTCATTCATTCCCAAAGTACACAATATAAGCACTGTACAGTGAAAACTAGTCCCTGCATGTGCAGAGAGCACTATTCCTTCTCTAGCAGGCTGGTGCTGGGCTCCTCTTCCCCCTTCCTGGGCTCAGCCAGCAATTATGGTGCTCACTAACTGACCTGTGAGTAGTAGATTCTGACTCTTAGTTGCAAAGACTGGCATTGCACAGAGAGTATATGTGAAAGGTTGTCGGTAGAGTCTTAGAATGTTCCTGCTCACACACATTGACAGCCTGAGCTCTTCATCTTGCTACAGGGCAGGAAGGCCACAAAGTGTAGGGGCTATGTTTAGGGAAGGATAGTTGGGCTGCTCCAGCAGCAACATCTGGAATATTGTTCTCCACCATTCTAAAGTAGAGACGCCTATATCAAAGTCCTCCAACTCATCACCAATAAGGGGGGACCCAGGTGACTACAGAGTGTGGTCACTGGTAGTCCTGAACCAACTTCCTGGGAGTTCTACAGATGGCTGAAACTTGGATGGCAGCAGCAAATTATGCATCTGACAGATATCAGCAAAGTGGAGCGTAAGAGAAAAGTAGCAGTAGAGCAGGGCCAGGTGATAGGGAGCATATCTAAGCTGATGCCAGCAAAAGAAAAGAGGAAGCACAACCCCTAAAGAAGGTCGTCTTGAGCTGCTTATGGATCCATCTTAAAGACAAAGGCTGAACAAAATGCAGAGCAGATATGTGAAGGGAACAATAGGTTCTACATTAAAGGAAAGTAATGGTCTAGCCATGACCTCTTCTTTCTCCCTTCTGACACTGGGAGTTGCCATGAAACGAGAGCAATAGCTAGCATTGTCCCCAGTGCAGCGTCTTTCCTTGTGGCTCTTGGTAGCCAGTCTTCGGGCTTTAGAACAGGACCAGCAAGATATACAGTCTGTGCCTATTAGAAAAGCTGTCTCTTGGGTTAATGTGTGCCACCTTTCATTGCACTAGTCTGTCATCTGGGCCATCTCTCCATTATAAACTTTGGTTGATACAAGTTATGTCGGCATAAAGCTGCTGCAGTTAGTATGTCGCTTGCTCATATGCATACTTGGCTCCTTGTGTCAGCACTGCACATAGTCACGAGGAGTGCTTTTGTCTGTGCACCATAAGTAAGTATCCCAGTGTGCAATCCGCCACAGTCCAGCACACTGCCTTTTGGAAAACTTTTGACAAGGCATGGTGGGGCAGAAGTGAGTTGCGTAGGGTTTACTGGGAGCAAGGGTTCAACTTCCCAGCATGCAACTGTCTCCATACCATAATGTCATTTATATCCCTTAATTTTTGCACCTTTTTTTAAAATTCCATGAACTCACGTGACCCTCCTTGCTGTCTGCCATTTCTGACAGACGCATGGAGCCTACACAGCTCTGCATTATTGTCATAAGGGTTGCAGGCACAGGACACATGATCCACCAGTATTTGCAGAGCTGTAAGAAGAGCCAAAGCAGCAGGAAAAATGACTATTTCTTGGAGGACGTGGGGGACATGGTGAAAACCAATTCAAGGGTATTGGTGTTCACAAAGCAGCTGTAGATGGTAGAACGCTGCTTCTGGGCCTGAGAAATGAGCATTGACTGGTGGGATTACATCATAATTCAGGTTTGGGTTGCTGAGTGGTGGCTGCAGAACTTTCGAATGTGCAAGGCCACACTGCTGGATCTGTGTGCCAAGCTCACTCCAGCGCAGGAACACCAAAATGAGAACTGCACTGACAGTGGAGAAGCAAGTGGCAAATGCACTGATGAAATTTACAACACCAGATTGCTACTGGTCAGTGGGTTTTAAAGGGAAGGTGGACCTTCCAGTCTACATCACCCCGGGCATTGGCGTTCAGAATTGACCACGGCAGTCAGTGTCAGGCATTGAGAGAGATCTCCTGAAGGACTGTTATGGTTGACATTGTCTATACCTGCATTGCATCAACCTTCAGTACATAGATGAACCGGCTCAGTGCCAGTTGGGGAGGTGGCCTTACTGCGTCACTGTAACAGGGCACTTACATTGGTTAGAGAAAAATTTAAGTGTAGACACATGCACTAGGTTGACCCAAGGCAGCTTACATTGACCTAACTTGGTAGCATAGACCAGGCCCTAGTTTCAGACAGATTTCCTCAGTTCATAGGAACCATTAACTCAGGCTATGGTACAAGTTAGGGAGGGGACCACAAGAAGTGGGAGTGGGAAAATATATGTAGTCACTTACTAGGGTATGATTGACTTAGAACAGCAGGTGAATGTAGGGGACATGGCTACGATCTCATCTGCCAATGCTTAGAATACTGATAAGCATCACTTGTCAGCATAATGCTCGTAGCCAGAAGTGAAGAGTGAGGGGCTACAATAATCTTTGATGTGTCATCTATTTTAAAGGAAATAAAGAAAAAATTGAGTATGGAGATTACTGCTTGTCATCACTCTTTTAGTATAAAAGGAGAGCTATGAATTTCAAAGAATGGACAAAGAAAAGAAAAAAAAGCGGGGGGAATACCTAAAAGTGCCAGAAATTTGGAAATTGAATAGCAAAATTCTTAACCTATGCCTGCATCCTATTTTAAAAACATCTGGATAGTTACTTGTCCATGTTCAAATATTAGGACATCAGTAGAGAGGGTCATGCCACAAATAGAGGTTTCTTGGGGCTGTGTTTTAATAAAACTAGGTCTGGCAAGCAACTACCCCTTTAGATAATTGTTACCTGCCTTTCAACCATGATAATCTATGCACTTTAGTTAGGTCCCCAGACTCTTGATTACAGTCAGTAAGTACCTACATTGGGAACAAATATTTAATAATGGGCTCTTCAGTCTTGCAGGGAAAGATATAACATGATCCAATGACTGAAAGTTGAAGCTAGACAAATTCAGGTTGAAAAAGAGGCATACATTTTTAACAGAGAGAGTAATTAACCACTATAACAATTTACCAGGGGTCGTAGTGGATTCTTCATCACTGACAATTTGTAAATCAAGACTGGATATTTTTCTAAAAGAAATGATCTAGAATTATTTTTAGGAAGTTCTATGGCCTAGGTTATATGGGAGATCAGACTAGATAATCACAAGTGGTCTTTCTGTCTTGGAATCTGTGAATACAGGATGCAATTTACTTCATTAATCCAGAAGAGAAACAGCAGAATGGGATTTGCATTTTGTAGTACCAAGTCTCAATTTGCGCGCTTGGTTGATTTACCCTTTTAAGTTATAGCCAAAGGACTTTAAAACATGTATCTGTTTGCATGAGTTGTGTCACAGAGTTGTGTTGGTTTTCTGAAATCAAATTGATCTACTCCTTCATAGAATATCAGAATTTTAAATCATCACTTCCAGTATAAATTTGACTAAACAATAATTTGAATATCATGGAGTACTTTGCAAAATGTGTATTAAGTATAACGTAAAAGCAAACAACTTTATTTTAGTGTCAGTCAAGTGATACTAATGTCATAGCTAAGATCCTGATGATAATCAATATATTTCTGAAGAACAAGCCTCAGTATGCTGAAAAGTATGCTTAAATTCTAAGACACTTACTTACATTAGCTGAGAATAGAAGTAGCTTCACTAATGTCAGTGCAGCCATTCCAGTTTACACCATTACACCTTATATGTGGAATCTAAAGAAAGAAATGAGTAGTATAAATTAATTTATAGAGTAAGAGGAAGTTAAAACAGAGCACCACGGAAGTTTTTCATTGTGTTCCAGTGGTATAACAGCTACAAAAAAGGGTTGATGACATTTATTGAAATGCAAAGATAACTCTTGACCCATTTCTTAGCACTTCTTATTGGAATCGGATAATATTTTCAAATTATTTTTAAGGTAATGGGCTGTTGCCAGATCTTATATCAAAAAATTTCTGCTTGCCACCACTAAAACCATCACTGACTATATTATTTCCCCCCCTGTATATTTATTTCAGTAGCATCTTTATTGTTAGGGTTGTGCAACAATTTGGGGCAGGAACCATCTTTCCATATCTTTGTGTGCAGTGGCTTGCACAATGGAGCCTTAATCAAGGGCTCTAGCCCGTACCTCAATACAAATGATAGGTAATAATCTAAGCCATCTTTTAGCTCCACACAGCAACATCTAGAGTGCTGGAGCAGGATTTGTGTATATATACACTGGAAGCCATAGACAATGTGAGATGAAGCCCACATGCTACCGGTATTTGTAGATAGCTCAGGTAAGACCAAATGTCATGTATGTGTGTTCTCATCCAAATACATTGTAGCCTAGGATAAAGTGCTCTAATGTAGGTGTCAGAAGACCATGAGTTCTGAGCTAACCTCTACTAACTGCTGTTTAGATTTCTGTGCACTTGGGTCTTCTTACTATTATTGAGCAAGGCCTCATTCTGTAGGTCAGCCAAGAATAATCCCCCCATTAAACAAAAAAGCTAACTGAAAGCTTGCATAAAGTAACTTCCAGATCTCTAATTGGGAGACCTAAATCTTTCCTGTCTGTAACTGTTGCTCTAACTACAAGAACATACTCCCCTTCCTGAGCCAGGAATATTACCAAGGATTCCTGATCTCCAACATTCTACCAATGTCTGATAAATAGTTGCATAACCAGCTCAAAAAGTATGCTAAATACCTACTACTGGCTGGTTCACATAGGGGATATCAGTTACTCCTTTAGCTCAAGTAGCAGAGGTCTGTGCTGAGAATCCAAAGTTCCAGGTTTTAAACACTAGTGATAACTCAACAGTGGGAGAGATCTTTTTGGGTTTGTAGTGATTTTCTGTTTTTTTTCTTGACTCCATGGCATGTGAGCCATAGAGGACCTTCTGGCCCTGCAAGAGCATTCCACCAAATGGCTATAGAATAGGTTGTAAACATGAGAGAGAGCCTGTTTTGCACACAGAAGGACCACATAACATTTTCTCTAGTTAGAGCCATAAGAAATAAATGTTAGCTCTTGCCTTTTTACTAAGCCATATATTTATTATAAAAATCCATTTCAAAAGTGTCTTTGTTTTTTACTCTTAAAATCAGTCATTCATAAAATGTACCATTTTCCCTTTACTCAGAGCAGTATCTTGCAAAAATTAGTTTGTTCTGTAATAAAAGTTGCTCTGCATGCTCATGTTGATTTGGCACACATGGAATCAACTCATACAGTAAAAGTAAGCTGTACAATTTGTGTGGTTTACAAAACAAATAAAAGTACAAAATACCTCAAAATAAATATTTAAAATTCCTTTTATGCATTGAATTGAAAATATGAAACGAAATCTAAAAAGAAAGCATTTGCACTCATGGAATTCAGGTGAAAATCATAGAAGTATAATTAAAAACAGAATTGTGTTAATCACAAATTGCTGTGGGAGAGTGAGATTATTAAATGTGTATTGCTATCCTTTTTCCTTAAACTAAAGTAATTTTAACACACTGTAGTCCCATAGTCAATAAAAAGAAAATACAGAATGGTTTTAATGCAGAGTCAGATCCTCAGGACATAAGTCCAGGGGCAATGTGCAAACGTGAGGTAAAGCTCACCCTATGCTCTCTTATAGTTGCCTGAGGGCTGTTCTGACTTACACTAACCTATAGGAGCCACAAGAGATTGAAAATGTAGGCCAGAATTGAGATAACATCACACACACATATATATCCCCATGCTCCCTTTTCACTGCTGCTCCAGCAATAGTATAAGTCATTATATTAGCCACGTGCCACTGGAGAATCACCTACACACTGGGGTAATTTGCCTTGGATGTTTTATACAGGGCTTTCAGCCAAAGTAGCTGGTAATGAAGTGCAAAATAGCCTCACCAAACCCAAGGATCTGGCCTAAAAATGTTTCATACTTACATGGTGATACAAAGTTTACAGGTTGTTGGTTTGGTTTGGGTTTTTGTTTTGTGTTGTTTTGTTTGCTTGTTTGTTTTTTAACTATGCTGCTGTCAGTTTTTCATTAAATTTATTTTTTGTCGGCTTGACCTTGTGTTTCTGGAGGTGAAGAACTCTGATAATGACAATAATGTTTATGGAAAGTAAATAACTGATAACACTGCGTCTTTTGGTCTTTTTTCATTTGGCAAGACAAATCGCAGGCTGGTATATACCTCTAGGTATATGCAATAACAAAAGTTTAGCAAGAGCTGGAAATCTGGTATGCAAGAAGACGACACATCAGACTGTAATGGAGATAGAATCATTTGTGCCAATGCACTCTCCACTGCCACCAGCTAGAATAATGAAAAATTGATTTCTTGCATCATTCTCTTTGCTTAAAAAAATAGGTGAATTTCCTGCAGGTAAGAGATGCTAGGTTGGGAGTTTTCTGTCTAATGATTTTCAACAGAAAATGCAGTTTCCACAAAATTGAAATTTTTCACAGGAAAAGATTGACTTTTCAAAAACATGTCCATTTCCCGTTGGGAATATAGAAATGAAAAATTTCATTTTGGGTAGGCTTGACCAGTATTGAAATCATTTTCTGTAAATTGACCCCAAATGTTTAATTTTGAATCCACACAAAAAAATTAAACCACATTATTTTATTGGAATTGTTCCAACCCCCATTTTCTGCTATGGGCTGGGCTTCCGAGGGGACTGCAGCTCCCATAGTGAATTTCCTCTGCATAGAGCATCACAGGAGTTGCATGACTATGGGGACCAGATCCACCATTCTTATAAGACAATAGGCAAAGACAATCTAATGCTGAAAAGCAGTTTGGGAAACTGAAGCAAAACATTTATATTTTGGAAATGTTAAACTGTGATAAAAAATATCAAAACAAAATTTTCAATATTTCCAAATCTTTTTTTTTTTTAATTCCATTCTATGGAAAATTTTGGTATTTCAACTTTTTGTCATGTTTTGGGACTGTGACCTGGTGCCAGCTTTTACCAAGGCTGTAGGCATCAGCTGAACCCTGACAAATACATAGCTGGAAACTAGACTAACTTACCTGTATGTTAGCTTGTCCCATCAACTTGAATTCTGGTGCATGGAAATAAAGGTAGCTGACATGAAAATTCTTCATCTCTTTGCTGTTTGGGGTCTCTCAGGGCTGGAGCTAGGACACAAAAGCAGAGAACTCCAGGGTCAACTCAGGTTAGCCCTAAAAGACATTGAGTGCTGACAGGTTATTACATCTCTGTCACCTATTGGAACCATAGATTGTAACTTATTTATGTGTATATGTTTGCTTACTTTAACCTGAAAATAACTCTCTCATTTCTTTTCTTATTTAATAAATTCTCTGTCAGTTTACTATAGGATTGGCTAGCAACATAGTCTTAGCTGTGATATGTAAGTGACTGGTCTCTTGCAACTGGGAGTAATCTGAATATGTTGTGATCTTTGGTGTAAGTAACCATTTACAATTAAGTCCAGCTTGCCTGGGTGGTGGGATAGACTGGAGTGCCCAAGGGGACTGGTATAATGCTTTAGATTTCACGAACACAGTAACAAATATGAACTCCTGATTATGTAACATACCACCAGATTGAGGTGTCTGCCCTGCTTTTTGACAGTCTGACCTGAGGGTAGCACTTATGGTCATGAGCCACTCCAAACAGTGTGACGGGGACAAAAATCAATGTTGAAATTTTGGAATTTCTGAATTTCACTCCACTTTAGTGCTGGGGTTGACAGCACTGTACTGATTGCATTCTGTGTAACCACAGCACACTTATGGCATGGGTGTTAGTTTCCCTTGCCTGTTCTTCTCTGATGTGGAAAGAGTGATCACCTGTTGGGATGAATGGAAAATTCAGACTCCATGCCCATTCAGTCTTTGACTTCTATGCTAAATCTTCCAATAAGATGCCATGGTTTTGTGATGTGGACATGTCTAATAGGAATTCAGATGAGATCACCAAATCATATGTAACAGATATATTGAATAACCATCAAAAGGTAACTATTTGCAATCCAGTCCCTTTTCTTATACAATTTTTACAATTCCTTTATATGAAGTAGTACTCTCTTTTGGACTTAATTCTTAGATGAGTTGATTAGCATCTTGTAACTGCCTCATTTGATTCTACAAACAATTTTTTCTCTATCGCTTTACTGAATTTCTGGGAGTATTCATTACCTATGGCTTAAATCTACTATAGACAAGTTCTGCATCTCAGATATAATTCAGGATCAGGTATAATGCAAATTAGTATTACTCTGTCATTTTTATGCATCCGAAGAAGTGAGCTTTAGCTCACGAAAGCTCATGCTAAAATAAATTTGTTAGTCTTTAAGGTGCCACAAGTACTCCTGTTTTTTTTTTTTTTTTTTTTTTTTTTTTGCGGATACAGACCAACACGGCTGCTACTCTGAAATCTGTCATTTTTGTGTGCTATTGCTTTCTTGATTCTTGTTTTACTGTCAGGATGTGATTCAAAGAATAAATGAACAGGCTGATTAGCGGCTTATATAAAACTGCTGATCTCAGTAAATTGGCTTAAGATCTAAGCATCATTCATTTTCATCTGGATCATAATGTATGCTAAACATTTAGATTAAAAATAGTGAGTTGTCTAGTATTGAGTATGATACTAAATCAGCTGCTTACCTTAGTTTTAATTCCTCTTATTTTCCTGCTATACTCCTCTGCGGTATCAGGCCATTGAAATCATCTATATACACGTGTGCAGATGATACTGTGCTTCCTATCTCAGATTGTGAAACAGATGTACTGAAGTAAGAACTGAATGAAGACTTGGAAATCATAACTAGATGGGCAAATGAACATAAATTCCAGCTGAATCCAGCAGAAACAAAGTCCACCTACTTCACCACAAACCATAAGATGTTCAAGTACAGTCCAAAATTGACACTGGATGGAGAAAGTATTGCTGCAGAGAGAAACCCAATATACCTCACAGTGACCTTGGACACAGAACTAAAGTTTGGACCACAAGTCAATAAAGTGCCAGTCAAAGCAGAGTGGAGACTGACTCTCTTAAGAAGCATCACTGGTACCAGTTGAGGTACATGTGTTTGCACACTGAAAACAGCATGCTGCTTGATAGGTAGCCCAGTACTTGAATATCCCTCCCCTGTTTGGTCACACATTGCTCCCAGTTACATTGCCAACAACAACACTGAGCAGTCATCCACAGTTCACATGATAACTGGAGCTGTAAGATTCACTCCAACAGCGATTTGTGAACAAGAGTCTGATATTCAACCTTTTAAGAACCATAGAAAAAAACAGCTAATTCAGTATGGAAATTGTCTTTGTTCCTACTGAATGTCATCATTGCTCAGGTCTGTTCAGAAATGGGAAAATCAAAACAAGGCTGAAACAGTCATCTTATTTTGAAAGATGTAAAGGCTACTGAAGAAAAGGAAGATTTGACGTCAGGAGGGTAGAGTGCATGAAGAAGCTTGTAGGTCCAGTTATTCCTCCACATAATAAACCTATTTACTTTAGTAAATGTCTCTCCGTTTAAGGGAGAGACAGAATACATGGACTTGGGTACACTAAGAAAAAATGCAGAAGACCACCCAATGGTATCAATCACAAGGCAGATTCACGTGACATTGATAGTTCATCAGAGATATCATTCAAGAATCGTTGTTCTGGTGTCTTCATCCAGTGGCCCAGTGGAATGAGTACAAAAAGTGTATTATTTTGGGATATATCTCAAATTATATGGCTGAAATGAAAGCTATTCTCACTGAAGTGCAAGAAATAATCAGAGCAGAAATAGAGGCAGATATTGTGGTGTTTGTTGACTTGCAGGTGGCAATCCTCAGTTCCTTTTGAAGAAACCAAAATGCTATCATTGAAGTTCTTTAGGAGGTGTGGAGGATCGGAGAGAGAGGCAATGAATGGACTTTTCAGTAGAGTCATCACACGTTGGTATGTACAGTGGTGAGGTAGCTGATAAGCTGGTCAAAGTTGGAAGAGTGGAAACTCAGGTAAGAATGACAATGGTCAAGGATAGTGCTGCCCAATGAAGGAAACTTTTAGTTGAAATAAATGGTTGAAGATAAAAGATCCTCTGATTGATATCAAAGCATCTCAGAAAATAACACTGACTGTTGCGAGATTGCGGACAGGGCACCCTGCGGGAAAGAAAATCAGTAGAGATCAAACTAAAATGTATCAACTGTGCAAGTTGTGTCGGGAACAGGCTTTAATGCTTTTGACTGTAATATTGACTGTAAGGAAAATGATGCTGTTCGGATTTGACACCTTAGATCAAATCCTTACAGAGGACCCTGCAAGAGTCATCAAATTCATTCTTGAACTTCATGACCTGATACGATTATTGTAAGACACCACCAACTATCCTAGAGAGAACTGCTCAATTTGAGTGTCTCCTTACCCCCCTCCCAATATTTCACCCCTTTCCTTCATATAATTGAAGTTGGGTTTGCTGAGAGATGAGGAAGATGAGAGTAGCAAGCAGAAAACTTTTTTTGTTTTTTATTTTTATAAATATTATACTACTAAAAAGTGTGCTTTGTCAGCAGTCTGATCACCATGCTTACATATTATATCCAGATTTCATATGTCAGCCATCTTTGTCTTTATGGGCTGTATTAGTCAGGGCAGAAACTGTCTTCTATTGGATTTGGAAAGCCCCTATCACACAGTCCCTTTATCCAGTTGCAATTTGCCCCATATTTTCTACTGTCTTGTTTAAATTGTAGCTATGTTTTTTAAATAAACTTAGTGGAGCTGACGAGTCTCCAACATTTTTTTAAAAAAACAGACCCTATATCTAGGTGCGTAAATATGTATGTAGAAGCCTAACTGTAGGCACTAGATTTTGATAATCTTGACCATGAAGGTTTTATGTTAAACCCAGAAAGCCAGAGAGTTCTGAATTAATGGTCTACCCTTAATATGCTAAGTGAGTTACTGTACCTAGGCACAAAGTGGTATGTAAAGATTTTTAGTCTTAACTCTGAATTTCCTTGCAGTTGTGGCTTTGTCAGACCTTTAACATTACTTTAAAGTAGGGGGTAAGGGGTTGTGGTTTAGTATAGACTAATGCACAAGGCAAGGCTTTTACATTAAGGATATTTCTTCCAGTGCATTATAGTGCAAATTATATTTTAAAACCAGCCAAACTATTGATGCTTTTATTGAATGGAATAATTTATTATACAAATATTGTAGTCTGTTGATGTTTCATCATCAAATAACAGTAAACACAATGTACATTTCCCATAAGACTGTTCTCAAGAGCCAAGTATTTATGCTTGCCTTACTCTGAAGGTAGCATTGTAATAATCAGCCTTAAAGCAAGACAGAGAAATATGTTTAAGGTTGAGCTTTCCAAGTACAATTATAAATAGGATATCTGAAAAGAATCTAATTTTGCCTATTGCTCCCATTAATGTTTTACAGAATGGTACTGAATTTTAAAATTCATTTGATTTATTTTGATTTTCTTTATACTCCTTCTTTGGAGCAACCGCACCAGCAATCTTACCTTGGGGGAGCCTGCTATATTATATCTTTGGTTTTCTAGACAATAGTTTTCTTTGTGTAGGATTATTTAAGTTGATGGTTAGACTCTAATGAACTTAAATGACCTAAAATAACATATAGTTGAAGATGTATACTCTTCTTTTCTAGAAGTCAGGTCACAAATTGTATTTACAGAGCTTATTAGAGCAATCTGTTAGCATTCTAGAACTTAGACAAATTAATTGTACCATCTATATTTGGGTAAAAACATATGTGGGAATTGGGGAAACTGCGATCTTGTCACATCAGAACTTACTTCGGTATAACTTATGTCACTCAGGGGTGTGAATAATGCACTCGTGGGTTGTGGAGTAAGCCTCCACCTCCCATGAGTAAGCCTGTCAACTTAGAGCATCTTCCCCTATATTCTGACTGTTCCCCTTGTTTTGTTTGACTTTTTCTACAAATGGTAAAGGTACTAATTTTGTTAAGTATTTTAATGTTAAAGTAATAGATGCAAAACTAATATGGAAAGTGTATAAAACATTTATTTCAAAAATAATCTTTGTTCTTCAGTAGCCTTCCATGCTGTTGGTGCACTTGAGGTTTTAAATGAATTATTCTTCTCTGGAAGATACCAAGACCGGACAATGACATTTCACTGAACCGTCCATAAAATACATGAACAATTAAGACTACTCTCCAATAGACTTATTTTAAGCTGTCTATGTTTGGGAAAAGTTTAAAGCAGAGCCTGGCTGTAAATTTAGGATGCCATATTCCAGTATCTGTTCTTGGCGTTTCTCACCAATTTTCTTTGCAGAAATGCTTGATAAATGTTGTGTTGCATGCTTTTTTCTAAAAGAATTTTGTGGCTTTTTATCTTATATGTAAGTGTTTAGTAATTTAGCTGTGCTTCACGTTTCTGTTTTTGTGTTCACACAAAGTACATTCATTTTTGCCACATATTTCTTTAGCTTTCCCCCCGACTTTTAGTTAAATACCAAAATCTATATTAATTATATTGAAGGGATTTTTGCTAGGAGTAGACTGAACTATAGTAGCTGCATGCATCTCTTTCTGTGCAACTTGGGTGTCAACTAGTGATACTGAATGACTTCACCTCCAAAGTAAAAATGTATGTCATCTAAGGAAGTGGTAGACATTTTTCGTGTATTGTATTCATTCTTTTTCTGGAATAAGCATCTTCTGTTTCCCCATCATGTTAGAAGGTGGACTCTCAGATTAGTAGAGTGATTAAGATACACACCTCTATCTAATCTACCTGCTTAGGCATTTCTGATGTATCCATCATTGTGTTATACAGCTACTAAGTACATAATTAAGAACTTTACTAAAATGTGTGCATAAACATCTCCACTCACTGCTACTGTTAGATTCAGTGTGCTTTGTTTGCATTTTGTTTTATCTTTAGTTTAACCTCTGTTTGTAAGAAATGATGGCTGGTTACCATTCAGACCTTATTACTGAGGGAAATGGCAAGTCTTGCATCATGCTCTGTAAACAGTCAGCCTAGCCATCATTCTGATCTCTCACAGGAAGGTGTTCCATAGCCAAGGACTTCCCACTGAGAACTCTGCTTTTATCTATGACTAGATTTGCCTTGGACTTTGCCCCCATTGCATGCAGCTGTCTTAGTGGGTATTGGATGGAGAAAGGATCTCTTAACGGGGCACTAGCCTGTTATGGGCCTTAAACATTAACACCAGGACCTTGAAGAGGATCCAGAATTGAACAGGGAGCCAATGGAATACTGTAGCACTAGAGTGGCTTGCTGTCAACAATATTTCTTGCTTAAAAGGCAGGATGAAAATCTTACTGTGTGATTCTTAATTACCGTAATCAGTTTCTGAGTTTGGTGATTATTCATACTCTGGTTCTAACTGTGTTTAATGGAAAGTTGACAGCTTTACCCAATATCCTGCCATGATAGGGGTTTAAGCAAAAGTGATCCCAGTGAGATTCAACCAAAAGAAAACTTGAGGTTATACTGCTAGATTGGGGAAAACAACCAGAGGAATTGGCAAAGCTGATAAATACTTCCTTAACTGGAAGTTTGCTCACCTTTTGATATTGAAGTTTGTAGTCTGGGGATCCTCAGCCCAGGGGCGGTTTCAGGCACCAGCACACCAAGCGTGTGCCTGGGGCGGCAAGCCACGGGGGGCACTCTGCCGGTCGCCGCGAGGGCGGCAGGCAGGTTGCCTTCGGCGGCATGCCTGCAGAGTGTTCGCTGGTCCCGCGGCTTCGGCGGACCTCCCACAGGCGTGCTGCCGAATCCGCAGGACCGGGGACCTCCCGCAGGAAAGCCACCGAAGGCAGCCTGCCTGCCGTGCTTGGGGCGGCAAAATAGCTAGAGCCGCCCCTGGCTTAGCCATATCTGGATTTCACATAGGGGTCAAATGCTTTTTATCATTTATGCTTGATCATGGGGCTATGATCTAAAAATGACAAAAAGGCCTGGATCAAGATTGGATTACTTTAATGCTTTGTGTGTGCAGTTACTCCTTAAAAGCATTTGTAGATTTCAGCTGAAATAAAATATGACAATGTCTTTGAAGGGTTTTTCTCACATTACACTAGTGTTCAGTAATCTGCACTATCTTCTAGTTCATTTCCTAGTGCAATTTAAAGTGTTGCTTTGAATTTATGAAGCTTTAAATGAGGTGGAGCACTTGGCACCTCAAATTGCCTCTCTCCCCTTTGACCATCTCTCAGATACAAAGCCAGGTGATATCTGAAGCATTCAAGCTAAATCTCCTTTAATCTCAGGGGGCAGCGTGTTCTCAGTGATAGGTCTTTGGTGATGGAATTTGCTTCACTCGTCAGTTCAAAAGATCATGAGTCTGTTGACTTTCTGGTCACACTGCAATGCCCATTTCTCTCCCAGAATTTTTCCAAAGTTAGAAGGACTCAAGAGAGATTGAGTGGCTGTAGGAGTTTGGAAGGAGAAGGCAAACTGGAGAGAATGTAGATATTAGTTTTTTAAATTTGGCCCTAGAAGGTCTTTGATAAAAATGGGAGTGAGCATAGCTATTTATAAATCTGAATAAATAATAAACTCTGTCCATAAACTCAGTATATGATTCTGGTTCAAGCTGTTCAGCAGAGTTGGAAATTCCTTTTAATAATCTTAGTTTCTTTGTTCTCATCTTCCATAATCTTTAGTACTTTTCTGGTGTTTCATTTTCTAAATATATGTCATCATGTACAGATATTTGTCATTGTATGTAACTGAAGACAAATGTTTGTACATGGATTTGATTTTGTTCACCATGGTGTTGGTGACTCTTTTATAGTTTGAAAAAGTATGATCTATTGAGAATTTAATTTACTGCATTTAGAAATAGACAAGAAATCAAAACAAACGTGATTTTATTATTATTATTATTATTTATTATTAAGTTTGCACTTATCAGACTAGGACTTTAATGGTACCTTTTGTGTGTTACAGTTTAATTCTGAATGGTGTACAAACGTCAGAATACTGATTAACAACAACAACAGAAACCCATATCCCATCAAAGCAGCACCTTGCTCCAGTCTTAGATAAAATAATATATTTTAATTCCTGAGTTTTAAATACTACAAATGTTCTATCAGTAGTCATGGCTGCCAGAACTAATTGATATAAACAAGTCACAAGCAATGTTTCCCTACTGTCGTCATATTTGATGACAAGATAGGCATTTATTTGGTTTTGTTTATTATGTATTTACACAGTAACATTCAACTCAAATATACAATCTGATTTTAAGTGAAGTACAGTTTTTCCTCTAACCAATACTTTACACAGTCTTGCAATTCCTGCAGCACAGGAACAAGATATTGTCCATATACTCATTTATCCACAGCATCCCTGGACAAAGGTTTCAAATATCTCAGCTTTTGTCCATCTGTTTTAATATAGTCATGGCAGAGACGCCTGTGCGCTTTAAACAGATATATAACCAACCAGCTCCCTTTATAAGAGTGATGACATGTTAATACCCATATTACCTCACAAGATATCAGAAATGTCTCAGTCATTTCACTTCATTTGAGCCAAAAAGCATCCCAAAATCCATCAAGACGCTTTGGTAAAAGTATTAAAAAAATAAAAATTCACTGCATTCAGTAGCACAAAGCTCTTTAAAGTCAGATTTCCATAAATTTGCACAGAATGAAATACTAGCAGCATTAGTCAAATAAGAGCAAATAAGTACATTAAAGGGGAAACATCACTTAAGCAAATAGAAACTGCTCCATCTGGTTTATAATATCTCGTGTGTATTCCTACTTGAAGTTGATTTTTTTTATAATTAAAGAATGGTTCAAAGGTGCCTACAAGCAACAAAAATTATAAAGGAATTTTTAATTCCTAGTTTTGCTGCTTCAGCTAGAATTATAGCTCTCTTAATCTCTTGAATTTACCATTTTTCAGTTGTTGCCATAGTGAAATCAAGTAGTTCAGGCAATGCTGTTTTCTTTCTTCCATTTGAACTTAACTAAAATAATGCCTAATCTATTAGAAATACTTTAAAAATATCTTTTTAAAATGTTTATGTGGATTTTAGCACTTTTGGAGGCTGAGAGATTGACAGGCCTGTAAAACGAAAGTCCTATTTATCCACAGAACAAATGCAACATGTATAGTAGCAATATAAGCTTCTCCTGACCAGCCCATCCTTATGCTTTTGACCTGGAATAGCCATATCTAAGGAGAGAGGAGATTTTTCATTTGGGTTCAGTCTTTCTGCTCGTGTTTTTTGTGAAGTTTGGAGAATTGCTAGTATAGTTTCTATTTTTAAGAAAGGGGGAGAGAAGTTATTCAGGAAACTGTTAGTCTGACCTCAATTGTATGCAGTCTTGGAACAAATTTTGAAAGAGAAAGTCGTTAAGGACTTAGAGGTGAATGGTAATTGGGATAAAATACAACTTTATTTTATTTACAAAAGGTAGATTGTGCCAGGCCAACCTGATCTCCTTCTTTGAGAAGATAACTGATTTTTTTAGGTAAAGGAAAATGCAGTAGATCTAATCTACCTGGATTTCAGTAAGGCAAGGGAAATGATTAGTTATCTTCTCCAATTTAAGATTTAATATGAGAATTGAAAGGTGGATAAAAAATTGGTTAAGGGGACAACTACAGTGGGTGATACTGAAAGGTGAACTGTCAGGTTGTAGGGAGGTTACTACTGGAGTTCCTCAGGGTTCAGTCTTGGGACCAATCTTATTTAACATTTTTATTACTGACCTTGGAACAAAAAGTGAGTGTGTGCTAATAAAATTTGTGGATGACAGAAAGTTGGGAGTTATAGCCAATACAGAGGAGGAACGTAATATCATATGAAGACCAGGATGATCTTGTCAATTGAAGTAATAGAAATGGGGATGAAATTTAATAGTGAAAAGTGCAAGGTCATGTATTTAGGGACTAACAACAAGAATTTTTGCTATAAGCTTTGGACGTATCCGTTGGAAGTGACAGAGGAGTAGGAGAAAGAAATTGGTGGATTGGTTGATCTCAGGATGAATATGAGCCGTCAATGTGATGTGGCCCTGAAAAAGGCTATTGCAGTCCTAGGATGCATCAGGCAAGGTATTTCCAGTAGAGACAGGGAAGTGTTAGTACCATTACGGAAGGTGAGACCTCTGGTGGAATACTGTGTGCAATTCTGGTCTCCCATGTTTAAGAAAGATTAATTCAAACTGGAAGAGGTGCAGAGAAGGGCTACTAGAATGATCCAGGGATTAGAAAACCTACCTTCGAGAGGAGATTCAAGGAGCTTGGCTTCCTTAGCCTAACCAAAAGAAGGCTGAGGGGAGATATGATTGCTCTCTATAAATACATTAGAGGGATAAATATGAGGGAGGGAGAGGAATTATTTAAGCTAAACGCCAATGTAGACACAAGAACAAATAGCTATAAACTGGCCATCAGCAAGTGTAAGCTTGAAATTAGGCAAAGGTTTCTAACCATCAGAGGAGTGAAGTTCTGGAACAGCTTTCCAAGGGGAGCAGTGGGGGCAAAAAACCTGATTGGCTTCAAGAATGAGCTTGGTAAGTTTATGGAGGGGATGGTATGATGGGACTGCCTACAGTGGCATGTGTCCCATTGGCGACTGCCAGTAGCAAAAATCCCCAACTGCTGGAGACGGGACACTAGATGGGGAGGGCTCTGAGACACTACAGATAAATCTTTCCCAGGTATCTGCCTGGTGGGTTTTTCCCACATGCTCAGAGTCCAACTGATCGCCGTATTTGGGATCGGGAAGGAATTTTCCCCCAGGTCAGATTGACAGAGACCCTTGGGGGCATTTTGCCTTCCTCTACAACATGGGGCATTGGTCACTTGCAGGTTAAACTAATGCAAATGATTACTTCTCTGTATCTTGAAGTCTTTAAACCATGACTTGAGGACTTCAGTAACTCAGCCAGAGGTTACAGGTCTATTTCAGGATAAGGATGAGGTTCTGTGACCTGAAATGTGCAGGAGATCAGACTAGATGATCACGATAGTCCCTTCTGACCTTAAAATCTACCTTAAAATCGTCTTTTAGTCTATAAGGTGTCACAGGACTCTTTGCTGTTTTTATAGATCCAGACTAACACGGCTACCCCTCCGATACTGAAAATCTATGAATCTATGAGACTTGGACTAAGAGTACGAAATCATTTCATGTGATCACTGGTCAGGCAACAGAGCAGCCACATGATGGTAATAACTTTCAGTCACTACTGACCTGTATGGAATTCCTACAAGTGATTTTTTGTAATGAAAAGTTCAGTATCTCATTACAGTACCCTATCTCCTGATTCATCTAGTTCTCCATGATTGCTATTCTAATCTTGATTATGTACTGCATTATAGTAATAAATAATATTTAACAGTTCTATAGCACTCTGTTGTGCAGAAGCCTGTATTTTAAGCTATCCAGCGTAACAAAAGTACAACTGAAATCATTTTTTTAAAGTAAGGAAAAGTTAAAGTAGTACTGATACAAACCTGATTAAATGTTAAAGAAAACTGTGATAAAGGGTCTTCAAGACTGCTGGTAAAGTCAGAGGATGATATGCAAATGAGCTGAAAGAGCCTTGAAATGTGAAGAAATGTTTATAGTTCAAATCACCAAACTGTTTTGAACTGGCTAATTTTAATGGCTGGAGGTTGTCACTCCTATTTGAACATTGCTTATCTAGAGAAATCACTGAAGGGAATAGTAAGATAGCGAAACAGAGAACTAGAAGGAAGTGAACTTTATCATCACACACACACACACATGCGTGCGTACCCATCATTAAGGAACCCTGGGGTCTACCATAACACCACTGGACCTTCATCATTCTGATCCTGAAAGATGACCTGCCCAGACCCAGCAGTGAAAGAGAACCAGGTGACATAACCATCTCCGTTGTCTTTGGCTAAATCCTGACCACCTCAGACATGAACCTGAGATTCCTATTGTCACTCACCTCCCTCAGGTCATTTTTTCTTCCCCACCTTATTTCTCCTCTATCCTATTTTTCTCTTTTTGCCTTGTATCTAATAAGAGTCTTACCTAGGTGGCCAAGAGAACTACTTTTGCAACAGAGCTGTAAGCCTGTGATTAGAGAGGCTAGCTAGAAGCAATGCCTTAAATATCCTCTGCCCTCTACACTGTCTTCCCATATTCAAATCACAGTCAAGGTCTCTGTCCTTATCTTCATGACACTCAATGGTATGGGCCCAGGATACCTAAAATATCACCTGAAGTGCCAAAATAAGGACCATGGTCAACATTTCCACTACTTAAGCACAATGGAGATGTCCACAATCTTGACAAAGCTTGTTTGTGCAGGAGACAGAGCAGTCTGTGTCTCAGCGCTTTCCCTCCCCACAAAGACTGGAACTAACTCCCACAGAATCTAAGAACTACACCTCTACCCCAATATAACGCGACCCGATATAACACGAATTCGGATATAACGTAGTTAAGCAGTGCTCTGGCGGGGGACTGTGCACTCCGGTGGATCAAAGCAAGTTTGATATAACATAGTTTCACCTTTAATACAGTAAGATTTTTTGGCTCCCAAGGACAGTGTTATATCAAGGTAAAGGTGTACATGAAACATCACCACTTTCCCACCTGTTAGGTTGCAAGCTAGAGTAAACATCAGAGACAGAAGCTCTATATATTTCTTATTCTTTTTTCTCCATTTTTGTGTATTTCTTTTTTTATAAAAGGGAACAGGGTTGGACAGGATCAGCAGCACAAGACCATGTAAATTAACTTTTTCTCCTTTCTTCAAAAAGAACAATTAATGCCATCTTAAAAGACTGTCAAGCAGGGGTTTTCCCCTATAAATGACTCTTTGCAGCTAAATGGAAAGGGAATAAGGGAAATTGTTAAAATGAAAGCTTTACTTAATACTTTAAGTTTTGATGCTTTAATTGCTTTTCTTCTTTTTTCTGTGTGCTTAATAGAACATTTAAAAGATTTTTAATGGTGGTTGTTACCATGGGAGTTAGCCAGCAAAACCCTGAGCCACAAATAACTTTAATGTTGTAACAGTAAACAAGGGTTTTATTAACATCTTAACTATTATTGGGCCTGAGACACATCCTTCTAAACTTTGAAATAATGCATAGTATCTCAAAATTTGAGTAATCTGTTAATAATAATTTGCACTTCAGTACAAGGATTGCATTTTAATACAAGGGCCTCTCAATCACAGAAACAATAACCCTCACAATATCCCTGTGAATTAGGTAATAACTCATTTTACATATGGGTAAACTGAGGCATAAATAGATTACGTGATTTACATAAGATCATGCAGCAATTAAATAGTTTTGAATCCAGCTATCCCTCTGCTATCATATCTAGACACACTCTGCTCTTCTAATTCCTCCAGAAAAGGTATTCCGAGTAATGTTATTTTACCATGTTGCAAACTGTTGGGTCAATTCTAGTCTCAGACCTGGAATATGATATGTCACTGCTAATCTTGACAAATCTGCTATTCCATTTAGATCCTCCTCACAAGTGGTGATGGTTTTTTCCCAAGCTAACGACATAAACCAATATCTCCTGCATATCTCTAGTTTGAAAACTTTATTTTAATACTGTGCTAACAAACTAGTCCAGTATGGTGCAAGCCAAAAGAGGTAAAATAAAATAATTTGTGATTTTATATATATATATATATATATATATATATATATATATATATATATTTGGACTGGTAACTTTACTCCACTGAAAAAGGTGATTAATCTGCAAATAAGCCTAAATAGCATTATAAATTTGTCAGAAGAGGAGCTATGTTGTAAGTCCACATAAAATGTTTTTATTTATGTTTTGAGGCCCAGGAGAGTTTTCAGTGCTAAGGAGTATCAGCAACAATAACTCTCATGTGACTCAGTTGTGTGCTTCTTTTCTGAATAAAAGGTAGAAATTGATACAATTTTCCATCTTAAGTGCAGGGGAGAAAAACAAGATTGTACTGTGTAGGGCAGTGTTTCTCAACGTGGGATGGGTTAGGGTGATCACAAGTACAGGGCCAGCATTAGGGGATGACAAGCAAGGCAGTTGCCTGGGGTCCTACCCCACAGGGGGCCTTTGAAGCTAAATTACATGCTTCAACCCTGGGTGGTGGGGGCTGAAGTATGTAACTTAGCTTGGCATGGGGCCCCGGGCACTTGTCCTGCTTGCCACTCCCTAACGCCGGCCTTGAGTATTGATAATTTACTTAATGATATTTGAGGTAGAGGGTCACAATTTTTTCAAGTCTTAGGGGATTACTTTTTTTTTTTTTTTTTTTTTTTTTTTTAAGTCCAAAGGGGGTCATCAGCACAAAAAGGTTGAGAAACACTGGTGTAGAGTATTATGTATCAAACAGGAGAGTCCCAGACACTGGAGGTGACACATTCAGAATGAAATGGGAGAATGCCAGACACAGCAGAAGTCTGCCAACAGATTCCAAAGGAAGCAAAGACATCTGACATGGAAGGAGGCATTTGCTTCCCTTCTGGATGGATGTGTGGTGCCAGAGTATTGGGCGGCACCGTTAGAGAACAGATGAGGCAAATAGGTGAAGATGATAAAGATTAGTTTTCCCTTCTTGCATGAGTGTAAGTTACCTGTGTGGCTCATGCTTACGCACAATTCTGTGTTTAAGAGTAAAATAGTTCTGCCTGTCAATTATATGCCATAGTATATTTGGCAGTTAAACTGCTAAGGAACATAGTGTGAAGTTGCTCAGCATGATTTGCTATCCAGTCTTGGAATAATTCTATGATTTGGGAAGTTGGAAGCACAAACGAGCTGTGTTCCATTTGTTAGTTCATCTGTTCTATTGTTTGTTTTATTGTATATTCATGTGTAAGGATTCTAAATTTTATCTATCTCTATATATTTAATATAAAATATCTTGTAATATCCCCTTCAGTGCTGATTCTGGGAACTACATTCAGCAAGTTGAGTATTTACTTATATAATGCATTCATCCATTGAAATGTTTTGCTATCGTAATTTGCTGATCAACTTTTCAGATTAGCAGCATAATTTCACAACATTTTTTTAAAAATAAACCGTGGGATAAGCAGTTCGAAATATCCTGTTAAATACAATTTTGGCACATTTTACTACTCTGGCAGGGACAGAAGCCTGATCAACAGCTGTATAAAAAGAAAAGGGTTTCTGCAAACACAAGGTACTCACAGATTATTCAGATATCATCTTGCACTGGCTTTAGGACAGCCTGTTTAGTTCAAGGCCTAAAAATAAACCAGTATTAATCACCTAATGGCAACGTGAGTTGATCAGCACTTTTGGCTGCCTGGATCTAAGTCTAACCTTAGAAAACATGAGACATGGTATTGAATGTCACCCAGGATAAGAGGCAGTTTGCAGGTAGGCATTCCTTTAAAAGACAAGTGCTACAAGCATAACCAAAGGCTTAAAATAACTTCTCTCAATGCAGATATATAGCTTAAAACTTGTAGAAATCAAACAATAGTGAGCTCGGTCAGCAGTCTTTGCATTGCAACTAATAGACATTAAGGTTCTCAGTGAAACTACAGAATAAGAAAGAGCCTCAAAAAGCATTCTTTTATTGTTTGGGTTTTAATCAGAAAGTAGAAATTTGGCAGGATCTTATTCTTCCCCAAATATGTTTACTTTGACATTGGCTCCTTCAAAAATAAATATAATAATTGTATAACTCAATGAGTAACCCTTAGTCACCTTCTCAAAGGACAATAACTAAATAACTCCTGCAGAGCCTAACTTGGAGTGGTAAAATGGATGGCAAGCATGTGATAGGTCGCATGTCTGGTAATTAAATGATGGGTGGCAGGAAGGAAAAGTGCTGCTGCTTTGGATGGGTTTATGTTTTGTAAGTCCCATGTTACTGTGTTTTCAAATGTATAGTCAGGAAATGCAGAACCCTGGAAGACATCTTTCAGTGTGAAGTCCCTTTTAGACTGCAATCTAAATGAATAAACAGAATACTATAAAACATGCGCGCACCCACACACACACACACTCCACTGAAAGCTCTCAGAATTTTTTGGAAGTCATTTTAGAAAGTTTTCTGGTAGTTCTGTTGTCAACTGTGCATCTCTTTTACAGAGAGTTGCATCTCTTTTACTGTTTTAGGTTGTTTAGGGATGGTGCTCTGAGCTGACAAGGATACACAGTACATCACATTTCTCTTTTAGAGAATCATAGACTTTAAGGTCAGAAGGGACCATTATGATCGTCTAGTCTGACCATCTGCACAACGCAGGCCACAGAATCTTGCCCACCCACTCCCGTAACAAAGCCCTAAGTTATGTCTCAGCTATTGAAGTCCTCAAATCATGGTTTAAAGACTTCAAGGTGCAGAGAATCCTCCAGCAAGTTACCCATGCTCCACTCTGCAGACGAAGGCGAAAAAAAGCCAGGGGCTCTGCCAATCTGCCCTGGAGGAAAATTCCTTCCTGACCCCAAATATGGCGATCAGCTAAATCATGAGCATGTGGGCAAGACTCACCAGCCAGCCACCCAGGAAAGAATTCTCTGTAGTAACTCAGATCGCACCCCATCTAATATCCCATCACAGGCCATTGGGCATATTTACCACTAATAGTCAAAGATCAATTAATTGCCATACCATCTCCTCCATAAATTTATCAAGCTTAGTCTTGAAGCCAGATATGTCTTTTGCCCCCACTGCTCCCCTTGGAAGGCTGTTCCAGAACTTCACTCGTCTGATGGTTAGAAACCTTTGTCGAATTTCAAGTCTAAACTTCCTGATGGCCAGTTTATATCAATTTGTTCTTGTGTCCACATTGGTACTTAGCTTAAATAATTCCTCTCCCTCCCTCGTATGTATCCCTCTGATATATTTATAGAGAGCAATCATATCTCCCCTCAGCCTTCTTTTGGTTAGGCTAAACAAGCCAAGCTCTTTGAGTCTCCGTTCATAAGACAGGTTTTCCATTACTCGGATCATCCTTGTAGCCCTTCTCTGTACCTGTTCCAGTTTGAATTCATCCTTTTTTAACATGGGAGACCAGAACTGCACACTATTCCAGATGAGGTCTCACCAGTGCCTTGTGTAATGGTACTAACACCTCCTTATCTCTACTGGAAATACCTTGCCTGATGTATCCCAAGACCACATTACCTTTTTGCACGGCCATATCACTTTGGCGACTCATAGTCATCCTGTGATCAACCAATACTCCGAGGTCCTTCTCCTCCTCCTCTGTTACTTCCAACTGATGCTTCCCCAGCTTATAATAAAAATTCTTGTTATTAATCCCTAAATGCATGACCTTGCACTTTTCACTATTAAATTTCATCCTATTACTATTACTCCAGTTTACAAAGTAATCCAGATCTTCCTGTGTGATATCCAGGTCCTTCTCTGTATTGGCAATACCTCCTAGTTTTGTGTCATCCGCAAAATTTATTAGCACATTCCCACTTTTTGTGCCGAGGTCAGTAATAAAAAGATTAAATAAGATTGGTCCCAAAACCGATCCCAGAAGAACTTCACTAGTAACCTCCCTCCAGCCTGACAGTTCACCTTTCAGTATGATCCTTTGTAGTCTCCTCTTTAACCAGTTCCTTATCCACCTTTCAATTTTCATATTGATCCCCATCTTTTCCAATTTAGCTAATAATTCCCCATGTGGAACCATATCAAATGCCTTACTGAAATTGAGGTAAATTAGATCCACTGCATTTCCTTTGTCTAAAATATCTGTTACCTTCCCAAAGAAGGAGATCAGGTTGGTTTGGCATGATCTACATTTTGTAAAAACCATGTTGTATTTTGTCCCAATTACCATTGACCTCAATGTCCTTAACTACTTTCTCCTTCTTCAAAAATTTTTCTAAGACCTTGCATACTACAGATGTCAAACTAACAGGCCTGTAGTTACCCGGATCACTTTTTTTCCTTTCTTAAAAATAGGAGCTATGTTAGCAATTCTCCAGTCATACAGTACAACCCCTGAGTTTACAGATTCATTAAAAATGCTTGCTAATGGGCTTGCAATTGCATGTGCCAGTTCCTTTAATATGCTTGGATGAAGATTATCTGGGTCCCTCAATTTAGTCCCATTAAGCTGTTGGAGTTTGGCTTCTACCTCGGATATGGTAATATCTACCTCCATATCCTCATTCCCATTTGTCATCCTACCATTATCCCTAAACTCCTCATTAGCCTCATTAAAGACTGAGGCAAAGTATTTGTTTAGATATTGGGCCATGCCTAGATTATCCTTAACCTCCACTCCATCCTCAGTGTTTAGCGGTCCCACTTCTTCTTTCTTTATTTTCTTCCTATTTATATGGATATAGAACCTTTTACTGTTTGTTTTAGTGCCCTTTGCAAGGTTCAACTCTACATGGCTTTTGGCCTTTCTCACTTTATCCCTACAATGTTCTGACCTCAATAAGGTAGCTTTCCTTGCTGATCCCTCCCATCTTCCACTCCTTGTAGGCTTTCTGCTTTTTCTTAATCACCTCTCTGAGATGCTTGCTCATCCAGCTTGGTCTACAACTCCTGCCTATGAATTTTTTTCCCCTTTCTTGGGATGCAGGCTTCTGATAGTTTCTGCAACTTTGGCTTGAAGTAATTCCAGACCTCCTCCGCCTTTAGATCCACAAGTTCTTCAGTCCAATGAACTTCCCTAACTAATTTCCTTAATTTTTTAAAGTTAGCCCTTTTGAAATAAAAAACCCTAGTCCCAGATCTATTTTTTTTTATCCTTCCATTTAGTTTGAACTGAATTAGCTCATGATCGCTCGAACCAAGGTTGTCCCCTACAGCCATTTCTTCTATTAGGACATTACTACTTACCAAAACCAAATCTAAAATGCATCCGCTCTCGTTGGTTCAGCAACTACTTGGTGAATGAATCCATCAGCTATCGCATCCAGGAAAATCTGAGCCCTATTATTATTACTAGCACTTGTCCTCCAGTCTCTGTCTAGGAAGTTAGTCTCCCATGATCACACAATTCCCATTAGTATTTACTTCATTAAAAACATTGAAGAGGTCTCTATCCATATCCAAATCAGACCCCGGTGGTCTGTAGCACAGCCCAAGCACTATCCCAGGGGAGGCTCTAGTAGCTTTCTTCCCCAGTGTGATTTTTGCCCAGACAGACTGTCTTATCCATTCCAGCACTACTTATTTCTTTACAGTCTACCTCATCATTGATATACAATTCTACTACAGCACCTTTGCCTTTATTTCTGTCTTTCCTAAACAGTACATACCCTTCAATACCTGTACTCCAGTCATGACTACTATTCCACCATGTTTCTGTTATCCCTATAATATCTGGTTTCACTTCCTGCATCAGTAACTCTAGTTCTCCATTTTGTTACCTAGGCTCCTCGCATTGGTTTACAAACATCTTAATTTTTGCTGTTTGGCTTCGCTCACATTCTTTACCCGATTATGCACAGACATTCTACCACCAGTATCATCTATTAGACTACCCTTCCTCCTTATGTCCATTCTCCTACCACGGCTGTATCCTTTCTTACTTCGTTTTCTTCCTTCTCAATGTTAAAATCCGTCATGGAGATTACCATCTCCCCCAACTTCCTAGTTTAAAGATCTCTTAATCAGTTGTGCCAGCCTCCATCCTAGAAGTCTATTTCCTGCCCTACTCAGGTGAAGTCCATCCTAAGTGTCCATGAATGCCTCCCAGTGGCCATACATCCCAAAGCCCTCCTTATAGCACGACTGCCTGAGCCATCTGTTGATCATCATAATCTTGTCACACCTTTGTTGCCCTTCTCTAGGAACAGGCAGAATCCCACTGAAGATCACCTGAGCACCGAATTCCTTAAGCGTCTTCCCCAGCCTGGCATAGTCTCCCTTGATACATTCCAGTGAGAATCTAGCTGTATCATTTGTTCCCACATGAAGGACAATCAGTGGATTCTTTCCTGCTCCCGTTAGGATTCTCTTCAGCCTCAGGTCCACATCCCGTATCTTAGCACCCGGCAGACAGCACACCCTTCTGTTCTCTGGATCAGCTCTGGTTACAGGCCTGTCTATTCTTCTCAGTAAGGAGTCCCCAATCATGTAGACCTGCTTTTTCCTGGTGATGGTGCGATTCTCTGGTCTATCCCCTGTTCTCTCTGGCTGCAAGTCCTCTCGATTCCTATTCTCCCTTGCAATCCTCTGCAACCCATCCTGTATCCTCCTGGAGCTCATATTTGGTGGTGGTATCTCCATTGACTCTTCCCCTCTTCCTATAGGACTCACTGCTCTTCTCTTCTTCCTTGCCCTTTCACCTTCAGTGACCACCTGCTGTGTCCCTTCTTCATTTTCCAACTCTGCACAACTGTTCCTGAGCTCTGTTTCTCCTTCACTAGCCTGTCTTTTCCTCTGCCTGCTTCTCTTAGTCACATGCTTCCACTGTCCACTTTCCTCACCCAGCAGTCTCCCCTCAGAGTTCTTTGGTCCTGCTTCCATCTGCAAGTCTGAGCTTTTCCCTTCAGCCTCCATCATCTGCTCAAACCCCCTTCTAAACTCAACCAGAGTTTCCACCTGCATCTCCAATCCTCGGATCTTTTCTCCCATCAGCTCTATCAGGCAGCACTTCATGCAGACGAAACTCTTTTCAGTTACCCCCTCCAGGATCATGTACCGTATTTTTCCGTGTATAAGACTATACTTTTTCCTAAAATCCTTAGACTAAAAATTGAGGGTAGTCTTATACATGGAAGTAAGCCCCTTGTTCCCTGCCCTCTGACCCCCGCAACCCCTATCCACCCCCCCCCCACCCCGGAACTCCCCTGCCCTCTCTCCAACACCCCCTCCCTGCCCCCTTACCGCGCTGCCTGCACGTGGCTGGCGGCGCTACAGTCCATCCGCGGCTGGAGCTGGGAGCGCAGGGCCGGGACAGGAGTCGCGGGGCCGGAGCCAGAGGATGTGGCGGGAGCCAGGCGGCCGGAGCCACGGGGCCAGGCAGTGTCCGGAGACGGGCATCCGGGTAGGTGGGGTCGTGGCCGCCGCAGTGCCCGGACCGCACTACCGGAGCCGGGGACGCGGGGGGCTGGGCGGCCAGGGCCGGGGGACGCGGGGCTGGGCGGCCGGGGGACGCAGGGACGGGCGGCAGGAGTCAGGCGGCTGGGGACGCGGGGAGCCGGGCGGTAGGAGTCGCGCGGCCGGGGAGGGACGCGGCAGGAGCCGGGCAGGGCCGCCGGCGGAGACCAGCCGGGGCACACGGCCCTCCTCGTTCTCTTCACCCCTACCTCTGCGTCCTCTTCCTGGGCCTGAGCGGCAAAGTCAGGGGGGGACAGCTGCAGCGCGGCTGGAGGGCAAAGAAAACAAAACAAAAAAACTTTTGGCATGGTCGGAACGGCAAAGCAGGAGGGAAAAAAACCAGTGAAAGAAAAAAAACCTGCGGCGCAGCCGGAGCAGCGGGGGGGAGGGACCTGCAGCGTGGCCGGAGGGGCTAAGCAGGGAAAGAAAATAAAACAAAACAAAAAGAACCTGGGGCATGGCCGGAGCGGCAAAGCAGGAGGGGGAAAACAAAACAAAACAAAAAACCTGAATTTGGGGTTAGAAAAGTGGGGGCGGGGGGGGTGTCTTATACATGGAAAAATACGGTACATACCGCAGCTTCCACATCCAGTCATCTTCATTGTGTCATTTAGGGAGTTTTCACTTAAACCTGAATCCAGTTGTCTAGGTGGATAAAGTCTTTGTAGTGTGCTTGCCTCTTCTTTGGGGCACCCTTTTTACCTCTAAGCCTTAACACCTAACTGGTCATTAGAACTGACTAATTTGCCAGGAGAGCAGAAATAATTAGCATCCTCCAAAATGAGTATGATCGGTGATGCATAATCCATCAAAAGCCAGTGGAATGGCCAGAATCAAGCACAGTTAGACACAAGCACAATAAGAATCATTATCTTTACTGGCCCACTTGCTCCCAAATGTTTTCTTTTAAACCTCACTTAATTACCCAGAAATATGTCGGTACCATCTTACATTCTCATCACCTAAGCTCCAGTACTGCAAAAAGTTTGGTAGAGGCACATGGGGCTATTCACACAGATCTCCTTACAGGATCAAGGCCCAAGTGTCTTAGGCATCAAGTACTGTACGTAACGTTGAAGTCAGTGAGACTTCAGCACAAGCTTTACTGAATCAAGCCCTTAATGAGCAAAATCACACAGTGATCAGTGTCTCAAAGATTTTTCAAGAACAAAATTGTCTTTTTGAGTAAAATTTAGGTAATGACATGAACCAGCGTAAGCCAGAGAAATTAAAAGTTCAGTCAAGACAATTTTTTCTTAACACTCACTGTCCTTGAGCCAACATGCCTTTTCTTTCTCACTCACTGTGTCAGCCTTCACTTAAAAAGCCTTGATCCTTAAAAATCTGTGTAACCTTAATATTATTTAATCATAGCTTTTGAAAGTTAATTTCCATGAGAACTATTCCAAAAAAAATCTGTCACTGAAGATTATAAAAATCTTTTTATTTGCCTGAGAGAACAGTTCTCAGATTTGTATGAATTCCATAGGTGAAAAATGTATTTTGACAGTTTATTAAAAATGCATTTTGCAGCCAAAAGTTAAATTGTCTTTATACTATTTTTAATAACGGTGACTTACACAATATCAGTCCATTCTATCAATATGTATTTATGATTTGTACTATGCACATTTTAAAATGTCTTTTTAACATATTTCCTGATATCCACATAAATATCGCATGGCTTATTTTTACTTCTCCAAATGCCTAAAGCATTTAAATCATATTGTAAGTTTGATTAAATATGGCCAACAAAAATGCTGCATTTCGACTGATGCCTTAACAGCCTTATCACACAGCTAAAAGGCTGCTAGTGTAAACAAAAGTTCATTAAAATGTAATAGTATTCAACAGAGGCGTGACTACAGGGACACTGAGGAGTGCTATTAGTTTCCATCCACCTTCCTTCCCCGGATAGCCCCGACATTCCACACTCCCATAGTATATTGCATCAGTGTCCAGTACTCATTGGAAATTTCTGTACCCTTGTCAGTCCAAAGGAATTTTCATTTGAGAGTTATAACCTCCTTGAAAATGGGGACACATTGAAAAAAAAATTCTAGTAGACATTAAAAGAAAATCCTGGTCCTGTTGTAGTCAATGTAGTCAACTATATAGCTCAAATTTCACCCAACTGCATAAAGTAGATTTGGTAATTTTACTTGAGACATAATGCATTGTTCAATTGCTCACTGAAGTCAATGGCAAAGCTTCCATTGACTTCCAACAGTGTTTGATCACTCCCAAAATGACTGCCTGTTTCCTAACTGATCTTTCTTCATCAGCTTGCCCTTTGCTTTAATGCACCGATTCAGTTAGTGTGTTTGTTTGCAAACCAAAGAGATTTTGTTTATTGTAAAGTATTTATTATAAGGTGAGAATATTTATTATGTAATTTAAGGTAGCCAGGACCTCGAATAGGTGTAGCCTTGTGAGGGTTGGACTAGTGATAGATTTATAACATGAACACATATCATCAGCCGGTTATTTGATTCTGCCTAACATGAGAACAACTCCAATAGCCTTTTTTTTTTAAACCAGACTTCAGTAGAGCCAAAAAATATAAATCTATATGATGCCTCGAAGGTAACTTCTATTTGAATTATGGCCTGCCTTGTGATTGGTTCAGGAAATGGACTAGAGGATTACAAAAAGTTTAAGAAAAATATACTCACTTTCAACCATGTCCAAAGTTTGAAAGTGCCCCTTTTTATGTAAAGGTACCGTAATTTGATTTTTTAAAATATTCATGTTTATTTATATTCAAAAGTAAATCAATCCCTGTGCAACGGAAATTAATTCCCTGCCAAGATACGCAAGGCCAGATCTCAGCAGGTGTAAATAGGGCTACCTGTAGGAAAGTCAAATGGAGCTATACCAGTTTATACCAGCTGAGAATCTGACCTGCAGTTGTTGGTCTACCAAAATACTCTTGGCCCACACTCCTTCCAATAATAAGAATACGAGAGATGTAAGTTTTAGGCATCACTGCACAGGAGATGTATATAATATGGATATTAATCCAATGCTTTTAAAGAACTGTGTTAAAATTGTCTTAAACTTTTTTATTTATTATAATTTATTTTTATAGGAAACAAGTTATGAAGTGCAGTTGGCCTTGATGTCATTCTAATTGTACACAGTCAGACAGACACATGCATACATGGACATGGACATTAGATATAAACATATATACACTCACATTTCACTAAGAGAGCCTCTCAGAACGAGAAATTATTTACATTACTATCTGGGAATACATGTAGTATACAGCCCATCTACAACAAATAAACTAAGACTAAATAAATAAATGAAGTGAAAGTTATTAAAAACGATTACAAGCTGTTTTACATTTCTGCTCAGTATTGAGCTGTGTGTTGAAAATGCATTTTCCATAAAACCACATGCAAGGCTTTTTGATGGTGAAAGACACAACTCCCAATGCCCACATGTCTGGGCATATCCTTAGAAGCTAGCATGGACCCCACACAGACATTCCAGAATAAAAGACAATTACTAGAGAACAGTTTGTCTTTAAGTGAAGTTGAATGTGTGATATTCCACTCAACCACTTTGATAAATAAATAAGTCTTTTTCCTTTCTAGGACAAAAGTGGTTCTGTAGAAGGGCAAGTTAAAGCCTGATTCACATTTTGCTGATTTTTATGTGATTTCTTGAGTTAAAATGAAGATTTGTCCATGTAAAATTAGCAATAAAGAGCATAAATGATTTTTAGGAAAAGGAAGAACCTATCTGGCTTACTATGCCTTCTGCTCCCCCTACTACTCCCTGAATTCCACCTTCTAGTTTTTCACAATACCCCTGTGAAATCCCTCCTTCCTAGGACCAGGGGCAGCTCTAGGGATTTCGCCGCCCCAAGCACGGCAGGCAGACCTCTGAAGCCGCGGGACCAGCGGCTTTCCGCCCCAAGCACACGCTTGGCATGCTGGGGCCTGGAGCCGCCCCTGCCTAGGAGCAAAGCTCAGAGTCTCAGGGCTTGTTGGCTTGCAAAGAAAGCTGCGTTGGTTTAACTAAAGGTTTGTTTTATAATCGATTTAGTTAAAACAGTGCAAAAGGCTGTGTGGACACTCAAATCAATATAAATCTGGCTTACTTATCTTACATTGATTAGGAATCAGTTTAAGCTAAACCACTTAAGTCACTCTCAAACTAAAATAAGAGTTCTACAGAGGGTTTACACTTGGCTAACTATCTGTTTAAAAACTGATTGAAGATAAACCAATTAATCTGTGTGTTCACAAGATCTCAATGAGGACCTGTCTCTGATAGTATATTTAATATGTTTATTACCTTCATAGGAAATAGTATTGCCACTGAGTTTTCTCCTATGTGGAGCTATTCAAAATGTTTGTAACAAAAACCTAAACTAGCTAAAACTCAGCTGTTTTTTTTTGTTTCCTTTCAAGTGTGAAAAGTCAGCCAATATTTGTTTTAAAAAAAAATTGAACTTCACAAAAACAGGCAAAATTGTAGTTTCATGTTGAGTTTTGCGGTTAGCTTGCACTTGGGATTTACAGGGTGTGAACTGTTGTGAAACAAAACTGAAGAGAAGATTCAAACGAGTACCTGTTAACCAAAACTGAAGGTTTACACAGTTCTACTGGGCAAAAGCAAAGTCTATAGGATTCTGTACCTAGCTCCTTAAGAGCTGATGTCTTCTTTGTTGCCCTGAGCTGCACCGTCTCAAAAATTAACATCCTTCCTGTGGTATAGCGACCTGTATTGCATACAGTATTCCTGACGGAGTCCTGTACAGTGACTATAAAACCATATTTTCCTTTGTATTCTGAAGATTTTTCACAGAACTGCCAGGTTGGTCCCACTTCCTGTGGCATGCAGAGCAAGCTCTCTGTCATTTGAACTAGTTCTCCTGTGTAAACCAAAGTTGTCAGCATTGGTCCTGAAAGGGAGGTTAGTCTCCAATGTATTAAATGTTGTTATTAATCTATAAATACGTTTTTAGTCTGACTATAATTTACAGTGTTAAGTTTCATGCTCCATACTGTCACATGTACAACTTCAGAAGGAGCAGAAGGGAGTCAAATTAAAAAGGGTGGTTCTTGCTCCTTGCTTGCACTTCCATGCCCGCCCCCAATAAAAAAGGTTAAATGTCTTTTCAAATTAAGGCAACTGTAATTAACCATTGGCATTGTTTGAGATTTGCCAGCTCTGTGTGTTAATGGAAGAGAAATTAGCCCTTAGCAGCAGGAGCTCCTCATAGTCAGTGGCAAATGCTTACCGGGCCAGCAAGTTAATTTTGATTTTAAGTGCTTCCCTTAAGTCATTTTTTAATATAGTATGGCTAGTATATATGATATCTCTGATACACAGTCAGAATATAAAGGATTATACCAATATTATGAAACGATATAGCATCGGCAGGACTAGTTAGCTAATAAAGATCTAATACAGGATTGAGGGAATAATTTCACTGATTAACTAAAGCCAGGAACCTGCAGTTGACTCACTGGACACCCTTAAAAATAAAGTTTTTCATCAGAATTGGCATTTCTGAACCTATTGCTAGTTGCAGCCAATATAATGAAAAGTGTCATTTGTGGCACTGACGGTTCAATAAAAACTGGTTTACAGTCCCTTTTGAGTGGGCTTGGAAGTATCTATTTTAATGAAGAATTGTAATTTCAAATACAAGTTACAGTTTATATGTTTATGTGCCTTTTACCACATGAGTTTTCAGATAGTTGTGCAGAGTGAAACAAGTCAAGTTTCCTTAAGCACTAGGGAAGAGCAGCTGCTCATTAGCACTGGGTTTTTTACCTGGCAAACATTCTAGTAATGAACAAGTACCACATGTATGTATGTTTCATAGCTTCTGACTTGCATAAAACAGTCCATTAAAAATGCAAAATGCATTCTCTTTAAGGGCGTATGTGTGTTTGGTCTGGTTTGTTTTTAAAATCCTTCAGGTAGAGTATTTACTGCCTGCCCAGTTACATATTCCTTTTGAAGTGATTGGTTTGAACACACTTCTCTATAAAAATATTAGGGCCAGATTGTAGCAGTGAATCAATGCCTTACATTGGCGACAGCATGCAGCTTCACTACCCCAATGGGAGCACCAGGCAGCAGTGTCTCTCCGCACGCTCACCCATTTGCTCCCCCCTGTGGCTGGACCAGCTGTGTTTGTTGATACAGTGAGGAACAGCAGGCTGTGGCCCTGCATGCACCTCACAGGGCACTAGCCAAAAGCAAGGCTTATGTTCGAGAGAGCACAGGGACCAGCATGACCAGACAGCAAGTGTGAAAAGTTGGGACAGGGGCTGAGGGGTAATAGGAGCCTATATCGGGACTGTCCCTATAGAATCAGGACATCTGGTCACCCTAACAGGGACAGCAAATGTTGCTGGCCACCTATGGAGTGCAACTGCTGGGAGGAGGGTGCTGTGCTCTTCCACTCCAGCCACAATCTGACCTATAACATATTTCTAAAGAAACTTCACTTTCTGTCTATATTAGTATGGCTAAATCTGTAACAGCAATAACTTCTTGCATTTCCATCTGAAAAATCACAGAGCTTTCCAAACTGTTATGTAAACTATGTACGAGAATGCTTCCTTGCTACTGAAATGCACCCACCTCTGGGGTGGAAGGTAGCAGCCATAAAACACTACACAACAGTTTTGGAAAGTAGCACACAATACCCAATTGAAACTGCAGGGGGAATCCACAGAATTACTTCCTTTTATGTCTGTTCCATTACATGAGCACATCAAATAGAGTTTTCCTCAGTTCAGTGTTGGAAAGAAACCACCCTAATGAAGCCAGTCTGGCACTACCCACTGTTTTGAGAGCTTCTATTGTCTGCTAAGTGGACTTTCCAGTTATTGTGCATCCCCCGACACACTTTTATTATAATTAAACATTAACAAAAATTGGCTACCATATTGGTGTGAATACTGAGCACAGCTCTGTGTATAAACCATTAAATGATATTCTATTGAACGTTTTCTTGTACATACTGTATCTAATAGCTCATCCTGCACTGTTGTTTTTGGCAAGTCCACTGTAGCATATAATAAATCACAGAAAGAAAAAGCTTTTTGGCCTAACATTGTACAGACTGCTGTAATGTAAGACTACAGAAAGTGGTTCTGTTTTTAGACATCCTTTTACTAACCCAACATTCATAATTTATGATTTCACTGTAAAATTCCTGCAACACTACACCAAAAGTAGTGCTGCCCTTTAATTAAGTGCTCTCAGTAGGAAAAACGTGAAACTGATGTGCAAAACATATCGCTGTACACAATGATTGATAGTGATTACTTCTTTATGAACCCAGCCTCAAGGTCTGAACTTCCTGATGGGTAAAATAGTCCATGGGGCTACTTCCTGAGAGTGCCTAGTGGGGATCAGTCAATGTTAGTAATATCTGAGGAATTCCTGAGGCACGTTTTGGAGACATGGCAGTAGAAACTTTCTATGGATTGTGCTTTGCCTTAACAGTTACTTAGTCATTGTAGAGATTATATTTTGAAGAATCATTGTTGATCTTTACTGTACTGAAATTCACATCATCTGAGGTTTTATGTAAACCCATGTATTTTTAATGCTTAAATGTCCAAATCTGAAATAAATGGAGAGCAAGGGAAGAGAGGCTTCTGTATGTATCACACAGTTATTAAATGTTATTACAAAGGCACTTAGGGATCTGTTCTTATGGCTGGTGAGTTATATGTTCACGATGGTAAAAGTGTGAACTAAACAAATATTTCAGTTTGCTGTAAGACCCTAAATAGAATTTTTATTTATGGAATCAGGTATTACTTAAATGTAAAACAATTCTACCCTGATTAAATTAAAATGTTGGAAATTAAATGTAGGTAAACTGTCCACTTTTTAGAATAATATCAGCAGTGCATGTGACTTACTCATTGGCCTGGGTCTGTGGACTCTTTTTTTTTTTTTTCTGTATATGTAATTTTATGTTATATTCTTCTCATTATTTTATAGATTTGGTCCTGGATTAGTCATCTATTGGTATGGATTTATTGAGGAGTTGGACTGCCATCGTGAACGTGGTATCCTGCTAAAAGACTGCTTTCCTACTGATATTGTAACTCTGCGACACAGCATGGCTCAACACTGATGTTGGAAGAGAAATTGGGAGGAAAAGGTGAATCCGGAAGCAATTTTACTTTCCTGCAGTGTAAACTACTGGCAACATCTGCCCTGAACTTCAGCTGAACTCCTGCTGCCTGTGATCACACTACTACCTCTTTAGACAAACATATCAAGAGTTTCTGTTTTGCCTCAGACCTCTGCAGTTGTGAGCGGCCAAAAACTACAGACACAACCCACTCATTATCAGCAGTTCTGTCTCTGTCAAACAGTTAGTTTATAGATAGTCATAATCTTTCTTCCTTCCGGATGGCTTCTCTTTAAATACTGAACAAAAGAAAAAATGTGGAGGCTGAAAGGTGTGACTTTCAATTCTCCTCCCTGTGTTGTGGAGTCATCTTGAAGAAAGTGCTTTCTGTTATCTCTCACATAACTGTGTTAAATATTAAAGATCTAGCTCAAACACACACACAAGCCAGGAAATTTGGTTAAGGCTGAAACTCCCCACTGAACACTCACATTGTGCCTACTTAGTGCAATTCATATAGTAAAAGAAGATCACATCATCGTTAATGCCTTGTTTGCATTCTGAATTTCCTGGCTTTTGTAGCGTTAAACCAGACAGCTACTATTATTCAAATATAATGATTGGTGTATGAATTTCCTCATTTTTATGTTTGCTTAAAAACAAAAGAATGTGACATTCAAACTTTTAAGAATATTTTTCCTAAAAAAGTCAGCATTTATCTTGTGTGTATATATATTTGGGAAATTTTGTAGTGCATATTAATGTGTACTTTTTAAAGTATTGAAAATAATTGATAAAGCACGTTGTTCTCTTTCAGCAGTTTTGGCATATCCTAGAAATTTTTACTGATGGATCTTTTTCTTGGTTGACTTTAAGCAAATAATTTGTGTAGATCTCTGTAGGCCTCATGATGTGCAGTTTTCAGGCACATGAAATCCAAAAGGACCATATATGAAACTTTGTACCTGGTTGATGTATTCTGAGAGTATCAGCCTGGTGTGCAAGGAGAGAATCAAAAGGCAAACACTGCTTCCTACTGGATTGGTTGGATGGGGAATGCATCTAAATAAGCACACCATCTCCTGAGTGCTATTGTTGTCTATTCTCTTCTTCCTGATGGAACTGCTAAGGCTGGAAGTATCTAGAGATGGTGGTGGGCTTCCACCATTAGTGTGAGGGCTCCTTTCTCATCTTCTTTCTACACTCATCACCCCAGGAAAGAGGGGCAGTGTTCAGCCTAACTTCTGCTCTTACAGCTAAGAGATGGTCAGACAAGACATATCTCTTTGGGCTGGTAGCATTTGCTAACACTCAGCCAAGGAAAAATAAAATTTTGAGGAAGCTGATAGAAACACCACAAATGCTCAACATCTCTTCTCTAACCAATCATAAGAGCCACATAAAAGCTGTAGACTTCATCTTGGGAAGGGGACTTGATAAGAAGAGTCATAAAAACTACCACTCCCAAAGGGAAATTCCTCTCAGAATAGGATGTTGAGTTGCATACTCAGCTTCTCTTGAGTAACAGAAGATCTCAGAACCTCAACAGAGAAGCTGTTTAGGATCCTTAATATTTTGAAACTGTGCACAAATTTTCAATCCAAATTAAGAGATGCAAAGAAAGCATATGAACCCACTTTTTAAACTTTAAAACAACCACACAGCTTATTTTAGAAGAAACTTTCAAATCTCACTTTTATACTGAACTTTGTGCCAAGTTTTAGCCTGGATTTTATTTATACGACCAATTTAGAAATCTCCTTTTTTTTCCTCTCTATAGGAAAAAATAGGTTTAATAATATTGATACATCCTTTGCTGTACAGTAACTCCTCGCTTAACATTGTAGTTATGTTCCTGAAAAATGCAACTTTAAGCAAAACGATGTTAAGCTAATCCAATTTCCCCATAAGAATTAATGTAAATGGGGGGGGGTTAGGTTCCAGGGAAATTTTTTTCACCAGACAAAAAACTATATATTATATAGATATGCACACAGTATAAGTATTAAATTGTTTGTTTAAAACTGTTCACAGCTATGATGGTTGAGGTGATAAAGTTAGAGGGTGGAAGAGGGAGGGATATTTCCCAGGGAATGCCTTGCTGCTAAATGATGAATTAGCACTTGGCTGAGCCCTCAAGGGTTAACACATTGTTAATGTAGCTTCTCACACAAGGCAGCACAAACACGAAGGAGGGGAGACAGCATAGCAGACAAAGACAGACACACACCTTGTGTGTGGGAGAGAGAGAGAGATGCACACTGCCCCTTTAAGTAAGCTGACCCACTCTTAAGTGCATTGTCTTTTTAAGTGGATCCGGAAGTTGAGACAGCAGTTGCTGCCCCAGGCTCTCTCTGTCTCTCTCCGTCTGTGTCCCCTTCCTGTTCTATATTGAGAAGGGGTAAGCAGGGTGCAGGACCAGAGGGGAGGGAGACACCCTGACAGCCCGCTCCCTTCCCCTCCCACCTGCCCGTGCACAGCAAGCAGGAGTCTCTGGGAGCAGCTCCAAGGCAGAGGGCAGGAGCAGCACATGGCAGTGGGGGCAGGGACAGCTGAACAACGGATTGATATCTTCTGGGCGGCTGCAGAAAAGGGAACTTAGGGGGGCTGCCAGTACACCCTTGGTACAAGCCTCCACCAGCTAGCTGCAATGGGCTGCTTTTCCTGCAAGCAGTGGACAAAGCAGGTGGCTGCCAAACAACGTTAGAAGGGAGCATTGCACAACTTTAAACGAGCATGTTCCCTAATTGATCAGCAATGAAACAACGTTAACTGGGACGACTTTAAGTGAGGAGTTACTGTACAGGCAAGAAGAACAGGAGTACTTGTGGCACCTTAGAGACTAACAAATTTATTTCAGCATAAGCTTTTGTGGGCTACAGCTCACTTCTTCAGATTTATGCATCCAAAGAAGTGGGCTGTAGCTCACGAAAGCTCATGCTGAAATAAATTTGTTAGTCTCTACGGTGCCACAAGTACTCCTGTTCCTTTTGCGGATACAGACTAGCACAGCTGCTACTCTGAAACCTGTACAGGCAAGAGTACACTAGAGTTTCCACAATACTATGAGTTACCTACATGGCAAAGATTCTTACTGTTTCTGAATGTTTCTTTAAAAATACTAATTTTCAATCAATCCTTTTTTTTTCCAAACACCTGTAACTCATTTGTTTCAACTATTACACTTATTTTATTTTTACCTGATAGGCTTTGAGTCTGCACATAAAGATAGGCAGAAGCAATCTGCAGAGTGTACCTCCCTAAGGTTACATAGAAGCAACATTTAGGGTGCAACTACCCTGGGACTTATAACTCTGGTTTAGGTTAGTGACGTGTAAAATCAAGACCAAAAAAATAAAATAATAATCGACTACTGTTCCATTAGAAACTCAAAGCAATAACTGCCTACATGAAGTAGGTTTTAAGGGCAAAACTGAATCTGTTTTAGCTAATGTCTGTGCATTGTGTTGTATGAAATCATTTCAAACAGTCTTTACAAGATGCCCTGTGCTACTTTTTCATTTTGAATAAATTAAATTTATCTACACAGATGTTGAAAATTCTGTTCAGCGCCATTGAATCTTTAATTTGTTTAATATAAAAACAAATATAACAATGTTGAGGGTGCACAAATAAAAATAAGGTTATGCTTGTACAGTATTTGTGTATTTATTCCCCTACCTGGTGCTGCAGTATAATGGCTTGAAAGGCAATATTGGTGTCCTTAATCAAAGCTTTGACCATTCCTTTATATAGTGACCCTTTTAAAATCTGCGTATTCAAAGAGGGATGAAATAAGCAGTAAAAATGTATGCACTCTACTAATTCCAATTGGACGTGCTCTCCTAGCAAGCCTTACTATCAAAAGAAGTAGTATACTGTGTGCCACTATTTTAAATGGTAAGTACAAAGCATTTAAAAAAAACTGCACTTCCAGGTGCATTGTTATTCCTACTTGTATGTTGTAAATGTTCTTTGTGTATTTTTTCAGTTTATCACATGTAAATATCAACTCTAAGAATAAAAAGGAGAAACTACTGCATTTTTTTACAGTGCTATAGTCATTAGAACCTTAACATTGCACCCAAATCCAGTTTTATGGAGTATTCTGCAGTGTGCTAATGAATTATGCCAAGCCAGAAAACAGAAGTGTGCATAAAACTGAATGATGGTCTCACTGGCATATATAGACTTGCCAAGCATCTGCTCATACAAACACTGTAATACTGCCTGCTCCAAGCCTTAGAAATTGATACGATTGTATGGAATGAGTTCAATGTGGAAGTAAAACTTCCTGGTCCAGCAGGAATGGCACATAGGCATACAAGTCACGCTGAAAATGACACACTCAGGGTTAAACAGAACAAACTAATTACACCGCTACCTCGATATAATGCGACCCGATATAACACGAATTCAGGTATAATGCGGTAAAGCAGTGCTCCAGAGGGGCTGGGGCTGTGCACTCCGGTGGAGCAAAGCAAGTTCGATAGAACGCGGTTTCACGTATAACACGGTAAGATTTTTCGGCTCCCGAGGACAGCGTTGTATCAAGGTAGAGGTGTATCTTTCCTGCATTCTAGGGATAAATAATAGTTTAACAATGTTCCTCTAAAGCCAGCTTAATACCAAAAATCTTGGTGTAAATAGTAAAAATCTGGTCTAAATGGAAAGGTGAACAGACAGGTGCATATATTTTAAACCTGGTGATACCTCATCACTATTTCACTTCAAGTATATGCATAGTATATTAATACTTTGTTTCTTGTTTATTGTATTCACTTACTCAAAAACTGTTTCATCTTGCTGCTACTTAATTCCCTTAGCTACCTTGCCCTCTCTGTACACCTTCTTGTAATTGATTTGACATCTCTTCTTATTTAACAAGGCACTTCATAGTTCTTTCCATATCCTTGTTCATCCTTCCCTCTTTTTTTTCCATACTGTTTAGCCAGTTATTATTTGTGGGCCAAAAGCCTCTCATTAGTCCTTTTCCCATTTGAATACCCCCTTTCCCTACTCATTACTTTTGTCTCTACAGATGGCTTCTGATGATGCTATCTTTATTTTATATTCTGTGTGCATTCAGGCCAAACTACCATATAATGCAGCATGTCTCTTTCATGATTCTATTTTAATTTGGGGGGAAATGACCCAGATCTCCAGGTATAGCATTGCCCAGCTAGTCGAGTGCAGTGGGTGAGGTTTTACCTCCCTCTGAAGTGTCACATATAGGTCACTTCCAGGTGCTGATGATGGAGTCGATGGAACAATGGCATGATCCAGTATGGTAAATCCTATACTTATCTAATGGGTCTTAGTTTTCAAACACAATCTTTCTTCCATATAGCAGTCTTGGCTGTGAGAAAATATGTATGGTCGAAATTAAGATTTCAGCTGTTAAAAATGAAAAGATATGACTCTGCAGTCCTTACTCAACTTGAGGACACTCTGTTCAGCACAAAAGGAAGGACCATCCAAGGGTCAGTTATAGCTACCTGATTCTCAAGCTGCAGTCACCCTGTTGGAGTAATTCTCAATAGGTCATCTGCAATTAAACCCTGATCCCCTTTTTAAAAAGGGACAGAACTCGAGGAGACACTGGCCCAGCAATGTCAGTAGCTAGTAAGTCTGATTCAAGGTAGGTGTTGAAGAATTGCACCATTGTTGTTTTGGAGAACAGATAACAAACATGTTTGTTACTATGACTACTGATCAAATGTTATGAATTACAATAGCAAGTTGCCTACAAGAATTAATAAAAGCACTATTCCTAGTTTGTTAATCTAAACTGCAGAGTGCCACTTACAGTGGGTTTGCAATCTACTAAGAGAAACCCCTGTTATGTTAAGTTGGCAAGAGAAGAAAACTAAAGAAATCTCCTTACAGCTGGATGATAGGAATTAAAAGTATGCCTGGCTGAAAAATGAAGTAAATGGATAACAGTGGGAGCTTGGCAGCAACTTTACCATTTACAGAGGAACTGTCTATCTAGTACAATCTGTATAAAATAGACCTTGCTTAGGTTAGGGAAAGGTCACAAGTTACACAAAGTTTGGATAGTCTAAATGTGTTACTCAAAACTAACCCTCTTGTGTGTAGTAAATATTATTTGAACCTGTATTATTAAGAACATGCCAGGATTCAAAAGATTAAATAAGGAAGATGTAATTATGAGCTAAATAATAAACAGAGCAGCTTTAGTTCCCCTTCTGTTTTTCACTTTCCTGCTATTGTTTCATGCATGGCTGTTATACAAAGAGCAGCTTAGGTCAGCTACTATAAATTATCATTTTAGTACAATAGTAATCCACTAACATTATTTCAGAGCTTGATCAAAGCACTTCAAAAGGCCTCTCTAAACTTTTCCACATTATAGGAAAAACCTCACGTTGTTGGCTTAACTATTTCAGTTTATACAAAGAATTTTATCTTGATTTGGAATTGCATCGTACAATACTCAGTTAATTGTTTTGATACTAATTATTGGGAATGCCTGAGATATACATAACTTATTTGCAGTCTATAATCATGAAATGTAATAGCAATTTTCATTTCTTTAATAAATTAACTGGTATAGTTCTCAGGCCACTTGCCTCTTAACAATGTCTCAATAGTTGCAGTTGATGTAAGTGAAGAGACAGGTTTAGGAAAGTGACCTTTTTTTTTTTGGAGATAGTTTGGTTATGATTTTTTGTTTAAAAGTACACAGAAATGCTGTTCAAATTAACTATATTAATCATTCTAGTTTTAATAGCATTTAAGTGAGCTCATGTGCTTCAGTTTGTTTGCATTCTATAAAATACTAGTTTCCCACTCTCTTGGACTGGCTTTAACCTAATCTGAACAATCTCATGTCATCTGCACAGATCCATGGATGTGGCACTGTGATGTCAAAACAAAATGAAATGTCAATGCAAGTGTATGGAGACAATGTAACAATATTGAAACCATGTCAGTGCACATCTACGGAGACCATGTTACTCTGTCAGTGTGATTCTAGGGAGATCACTTTGAAATGTTAAAATGAAATGAAACTAAGTCAATTAAGTAGTCACAGTTGAGGTTCAAGGATTAATTGAGGGCCTAAGGTGTAGCCAATGACCATTAACCCCAATTGGTTATTAATTCTCAGAGAAATATCCTTGGCTAAGATTACTCCCATTATAACCAGGTTTTGGGAAGGGTGTTTTTATTCTTTTATTGGTGAAAAAATATTTTTGCTGTTTACCCATAAATATGTTCCCATAAGTTTCTGTGGAGAAAATCATTGTGGGTTGTGTCTGTACAATGCCAAATTTTCCTAGAGAATGAATTGACCCAATACATAAGCTGATTACATCTTATTTTCAAAAAGAACAGGAGTACTTGGAGAGACTAACAAATTTATTTGAGCATAAGCTTTCATGAGCTACAGCCCACTTCATTGGATGTAGCTCACTAAAGCTTATGCTCAAATAAATTTGTTAGTCTCTAAGTACTCCTGTTCTTTTTGCGAATACAGACTAACACGGCTGCTACTCTGAAACCATCTTATTTTCAGTTCATATATTTAATAGTAGTAAAAGGTTGATCACTTTGTTCAGTCAAATGTCTATAAACCCATGCATTTATTATTAACCTTTAATATGTAGTCTTAAATAATTTCTACCTCTGAAAACTTTTCTAATGAAACTAAGGTACATTAAGATAAATACCTAGTGTAAGATAAATTCTGATAGCAATAATGATTTGCATGGCACAATTCTCCACCATTAGCATAAATCAAATGTTTTATAACAATATAATTAAACAAGAAACACAAATCAAATAAACTCCAATTATAGTGGACTACTGAGCAAATAGTTTGGCTTAAAAAACAAAACAAAACCACACTGCTTTACTTGTATTTCAGGACTAATGAACCCAACACCAAGTCAAGCCTACAAACATCATGCAAATTTAGACATCCTATAGATTGCTCAAATAGATTCAACAGCATGAGTTGCACTTTGCAGGCAGCTACTGGTGTGTGACATCTCACTCATGGGCACAGGAACAGAGTTGCAATATACTTACTTTATTATTATTATTTAACATGTATTTCACATTAGTGGCCAGAGTCCCCAGTCTGGATCAAAGTCCCAGATACTGTACAAAAACATGAAATTCTTGTCCCTACCCCCAGTGACAGGAGATGTGAAAGGTGGGAAAAGAGGGATATGATCAAATACATACAACTGAATGTTTCTGTTAGTTGGCACATATTTTATTTATAATTCTCTGTCTGTCCCAAAGCCACTCTTAATTGCTGTGCAGTAGAGGTGGCTCTTCAGAGGAGTGCAACAGTTTTATGGGTTAGTTCAGTGAAGGTGTTTGATGCACAAGGGCCTGTACTGAAGAGGGCATAGAGATGCTTGTGTGAGATGCTGTCAAATCACCAGATGAGGGTGACATTGGCAGAGGGTGACACAATAAGGGTATGTCTACACTACCAGATTAGTTTGATATAAGTTAATTCGAATTTGTAGAATCGACCTTACAAAGTCGAATTTGTGTGTCCACACTAAGGACACTAATTCGACTTTGTGAGTCCACACTAAAGGGGAAAGCGTCGAAATTGGAAGCGGTGCACTGTGGGAAGCTATCCCACAGTTCCCGCACTCCCTGCTGCCCATTGGAATTCTGGGATTTCCCCCCAATGCATGCTGGGGGGAAAACTGTGTCGAGGGTGGTCTTGGGTAACTGTCAGCATTCAACCGTCACTCCCGCCGGCGGGAAATCAGTTTGCGCACTTTTCCTGTTAGTGACAGCGCGGATGCCACAGCACTCCACTGCGATCATGGAGCCCGCTACAATCATCGCTGCACTTATGGCCGTTGTCAACTCCTCGCACCTTATTGTACACCTCTTCAACAGTAAGATGCTGAGAAATCGGGCGAGGAGGCTCCGGCAGCGCGGTGAGGACATGAAGTCACAGAGTGGCACAGACCTCTCAGAAAGCACGGTACGCCGCGCCGTGGAGATCATGGTGGCAATGGGTCATGTTCATGCTATGGAACGGCAATTCTGGGCCTGGGAAACAAGCACGGACTGGTGGGACCGCATAGTGCTGCAGGTCTGGGATGAATCACAGTGGCTGCGAAACTTCCGCATGCGTAAGGGCACTTTCCTTGAACTGTGTGACTTGCTGTCCCCTGCCCTGAAGCGCAAGGACACCCGGATGCGAGCAGCCCTGAGTGTGCAGAAGCGAATGGCCATAGCCCTCTGGAAACTTGCCACACCAGACAGCTACCGGTCAGTAGCAAACCACTTTGGCGTGGGCAAATCTACCGTGGGGCTTGCTGTGATGCAAGTAGCCCACGCAATCATTGAGCTCCTGCTCTCAAAGATAGTGACCCTGGGAAATGTCCAGGTTGTCATAGATGGCTTCGCCGCGATGGGATTCCCAAACTGCGGTGGGGCTATAGATGGGACTCACATCCCTATCCTGGGACCGGCCCACCAGGCCAGCCAGTATATTAACAGAAAGGGCTACTTTTTAATGGTGCTGCAAGCACTGGTGGACCATAGGGGACGCTTTACCAACATCAACGTCGGGTGGCCGGGCAAGGTTCATGACGCGCGTGTGTTCAGGAACTCTGGTCTGTTTAGATGCCTGCAGGAAGGTAGTTTCTTCCCGGACCACAAAATAACTGTTGGGGATGTGCAGATGCCTACAGTGATCCTCGGGGACCCAGCCTACCCGCTAATGCCCTGGCTCATGAAGCCCTATACAGGCGCCTTGGACAGTGACAAGGAACTCTTCAACTACCGGCTGAGCAAGTGCAGAATGGTGGTGGAGTGTGCTTTCGGACGTCTCAAGGGGAGATGGAGGAACTTACTGACTCGCTCAGATCTCAGCAAAACCAATATCCCCATTGCTATTGCTGCTTGCTGTGTGCTCCACAATCTCTGTGAGAGCAAGGGGTAGACCTTTATGGCGGGATGGGAGGTTGAGGCAAATCGCCTGGCTGCTGATTACGCTCAGCCAGACACCCGTGCAATCAGAAGAGCCCAGCGGGAAGCGCTGTGCATCCGAGAGGCTTTGAAAGATAGATTCCTCAGGTTGCAGGGTAACCTGTGACTGTTCAGTTTCTTTACAGAGAAGCTTAACCTGCCCCTGTTTCAGTTACTGTTGACTTTCTTTTGCGGTTACATACCCCGTTCACCACGTTTCCCCCCTTCCAACACATGTTTAAAAATAAAGTTAATGGAATATTGTTAATTAACAACGTTTTCTTCTTCGAGTGATTGCTCCTATGCATTCCAGTTAGGTGTGCGTGCCGCGCGTGCACGGCTCTTCGGAAGATTTTTACCCTAGCAACTCCGGCGGGCCGGCTGGGTGCCCCCTGGAGTGGCGCCGCTATAGCGCAGGATATATACCCCAGCCGGCCCGTCCACTCCTCAGTTCCTTCTTTCCGCCCGTGACGGCCGTTGGAACAGTGGAGCACAGCTCAGCTGACCTCCACTTCCCTAGCTACTCGTAGTTTTCTCTCATTCTGTTTATAGTTGTAGTTAACTCTGTTTGTTTGTAGAATAGTATAGTGTATTTATTTTACAGGGGTTGGGGTTTATCCCCTTCCCCTCACCCGGGGCCGGGTCCGATGCCCGGTCCACAGGGTTTTCTAATGCTCGGCCGGCCACAAGCCGCTGCCGACAAGAGATCTTCTCCTAAGTGCCTCGAGGGATCTTACCTCACAGATAAGTGCCGCATTTGTGAGGCCCTTAATCCGTGAACAAAGGGGAGCGGGGCTTTCATTTTAAACGGCTCCTGAGGGAGGCAGCTCTTGCTCCTCCGCTCTCGGCGCTGAGCGCTAGTTAGTTTTCACGGCGTGCTCCCTCGGCACCGGACCGCCGGTGCTGCCAAGGCCTCCTGGCACCACCGTCGCTGACTCCGACGTACCCTCGGCATGGACCTCTCTCCTGGAGGATGAAGAGTTACTCCGGCCAGGCAAGAGCCGTCGACTCCGGTGCTGGAAAGCTCCCCGGTATGCACCGTGGTCGAGCTCGCCCGGAAGCTGCGTCCGAGCCGCCTGCTCTGCAGCCGAGCGCTATGTTCAGTGGGACCGCCCGGCACCGATGTCTGCCGCGGCACCGTCAATGTCCGCACCATTAACTCCGGCCAGGCAAGAGCCGTCGAGTCTGGTGCCGGAAAGCTCCCCGGTACGGACCGTGGTCGAGCTCGCCCTGAAGCTGCGTCCGAGCCGCCTGCTCCGCAGTCGAGCGCTATGCTCCGTCGGATCGCCCGGCACCGATGTCTACCGCGGCACCGACAATGCCCGCACCATTAACTCCGGCCAGGCAAAAGCCGTCGAGTCCGGTGCTGGAACACTCCCCGGTACGGACCGTGGTCGAGCTCGCTATGAAGCTGCATCCGGGGTGCCAGCTATGGTCGAGCTCACTATTCCCTCCACGCCGGAGACAGTGTCCACGGCGAGGGGACTGATTGCAACGACAGCATCTACGCTGCCTCAACCCCCAGCACTGCCGGTGGGGGTTACATAGTCGATGGGCAAGCCTGCCTTGATCAGACCACCCTACCTCGGCACGACACTGCGGCACCGTTCAGGGTCGCGGTCCCGCAGATGTTCTCGGTCCCGTCACCGATCTAGGTCTCGGCACCGTTCTCCATGTTGGTACCAGTAGTGCTCGCGGCACCGGTCAGCATCCTGTTCGCCGGTCCGGGACACTCAGCTCCGATCAAGCCCCACGCACCGGGACGCTCGTAGCCACTCCTGATCATCGAGCCTCGCACCCTCGGTCGACCGCCTGGCACAGCTTCGGTGGCAAGTCCCGTTCTCGGTACCGGTCTGTCTACTGGTACCGATCCCCGGTGCCGCATCGAGCGACGTCAGTTACAGACGGAGACTCTACCAAGAGCTTTCAGCTCCTCCAGGGCCATCCAGCCACGCATCAGTGTCGTCCCGCGCGGACACTTCATATGCGTAGCACTCTGTTTTCCGATGTGCCCTCCAGAATCTTCCAGGAGACCTATCAGTGGTCATTCTGGACGCCGTGGGTGTACTACCACGCCAGAGGCGTACCGGTGATCCCATCTCGCTCCGTTCCCTCCGAGCTCTGGGTGCCAGAGGTGACAATTAGTCGTCCCCGTCCGACCGGTACAGAGCAACCCCCGGTTTGGCACCGGGCTCCCAGATCCCACCGGATCAGGAGGTCGTCCAGGAGCTCGAGCCCACACAGGACCCGCTTGTCCCGGGCCTTTCTTCTTCCTCCTCCCCAGATGAGGCGGGGGCAGGAACATACCCCTCCAGCCCTCCTCTAATCGAAATGCGACCAGCCCCTAAATCCAAAGAGGCTGGGCGTGTGGTCTTACTGGGCCATAAGATGTACCCGGAGGGGGCCCTGCAACTTCGTGTAGCGAACCAGCAAGCCCTGCTTATCCGCTACTGTGGGTGGCGGTGGGCAAATTTACAGAGTCGGTTCTTCGGAACTCCCGTCAAGAGTTCAATGCCCTCCTGCAGCAAAGGACGGAGCTGGAGAGAGCTTCCCTCCAGGCCTCGTTGGACGCAGCTGACTCCGCTGCCATGATTCTGGCCTCGGGTGTTGCCACGCGGCGCGTTTCAGGACTCCAGTTATCGAGCCTTCCCTCGCAGCTGCGGCACGCTATACAGATCTTGCCCTTCAGTGGCACAGGCCTGTTCTCTGACAACACTGGCCCTAGGCTGCAGAACCTAAAGGGCTGCAGGGTCACTTTGCTCTCTCTCTCTCTCGGCATGCACACGCCGGTAATTCAGTGCCGACGTTTCCGTCCCCAACCTCCGCTCTTACCCTGCGCCTTGACAAGGTCAGGACATGGCCAGCGGGCGTGGCTTACACGGTCGTGGCCATCAATCCGCACCCCAAAGGAGCCAGAATTAGGGTCCTTCTGACCACCAATGGGGCAAAAGCCTACCCATCCTCGCCCCTCCTAAGGACCCCTCTCACGAGCGATTCCTCTGGCAAGAGGTGCGGCGCTCCTCCTCATCGGAGCTATACAGGAGGTACCTAAGGGCGAAACCTATTCCCCTAAGCGAAGGGAGGTCTCAGACCTATCCTAGGCCTGCAGGAACTCAACAAGTCACGATGCAGATGAGTTCCGCATGGTACCCAGGGCGACCGTCATCCCATCCTGGGATCCCGGAGACTGGTACGCCGCCCTCGATATGAAGGGTGCGTGTTTTTCATGTTGCCATTTCTCTTCCACACAGAAGGTACCCTCGGTTTGGGGCCTACCATCGTTATTCCCAGTATACGGCCCTCCCGGTTGGCCTCTATACAGCCCAGGGGTATTCAAAGTGCATGGCTGTAGTCGCCGCCTTTCTTCGCCACCATCTGATACACAGTCTCCGTGTCTAGACGAGTGGCTCATTCGAAGAACCCCCGGGCCCAAGTTACCAGTCATGTGGGCATTGACACGAACCTATTCCTGTGTCTAGGCCTGATGATCAATAGTAAAATCCACTCTGATTCCCATATAGGGAAGGGAATTCATTGGGGCCGTCCTGGACTCCAGACTCGCCAGAGCCTGCTTTCCTCAGCCTTGGTTTCAGGCGAGGGTAACAATTGTACAAGGTCTACGGACCTTCCCGCCAACTTGGGCTCGCTCTTGCCTCGGTTTCCTGAGTCACATGGCTGTCTACACGTTTGCAACTAAACATACCAGGCTTTGCTTCTGTTCACTTCAATCGTAGCTCACCTGGGTGTGCCACCCGGGCAGAGATGGCATACTCGTGGTTGTCTCGTTCCCCCCGGGCAGCCTAGGCTCCCTCGACCGCGAGTCAGCGTCCTCCCTGGTGTATCCAGGGATGCTGTTTCATTCACCCCTCGGGGTCCCTCATGACAGACAGCCCATCTCTCGGCTGGGTGCGCACCTGGTGTAGTTTCGCACTCACGGCCTTCGGTCAGCGCAAGAGCTGGCCTTACACATCAATGTCCGAGAGCTGAGAGCAGTCTGCCTTGTGTACCAGGCGATTCAGCTGGCGGATCGTCTCAGCAGATCCTTCCTGTCTCACAAGTGGTGGTTTCCTCCCGTCTTTATCTATTCCGTTTTCCAGAAGTGGGTCTTCCCCCGCATAGCCCTCCTCGCTTTCGCGAGAACGGAAGGAGAGAGAGAAATTCTCCTCGTTCCAAGGCCTCTCCCCAGGCTCGGGCTTGGAGGATTTTCCTGAGGCCATGGATCAGCCATCTGCCGTACGCTGTCCACTGTCCCCGCTGGTTCACAAGGTCCTGCTCAAACTCCGCAGGGACAGAGCGCCCCTGATCGGGTTCGCTCCAGTGTAACCTGGGCAGCACTGGCACACCATGTTGCTACACCTGTCGGTAGCAACCCTCTTGGCACAGACCCCATGACGCGGAATCACGACAACCTTCACCACCCGGTCTTGTAATCCCTGCACCTCACAGCAGGACTCCTGCGTGGCTAAACTGATCCGAGTTACGTTGTTCGGCCTCGGTTCTACGGGATTCTCCGGGGTGGTAGAAAATCGTCCATTCGGTTAAAGTATCTGGCCGAGTGGAAGCGTTTCTCATGCTGCTCCGAAACGCGCAATGTTTCTCCCGCCGAGATCCCCTCCATCCATCTGATTCCTCAGGGCTTGGAGCGTTTATACACCCCCCCCAGTGGGGCCCCGCCATAAACCTGGCTCTTCAATCTCATTCTACCCAGTTTTATGACTGCCCTATTCGAGCCAATGTCAACATGCTCATTGATATAACTGTCCTGCAAGGCAGTTTCCTGTAGTCTTTCCTGCGGCCACACGAGTCTCCGAGCTTCAGACTCTCACAATAGGCCCAAGGTATACTGTGTTCCTCAAGGACAAGGGCAGTTATTACCACGTCCGGCCTGCCTCCCCAAGGAGGTGTCGGCCTTTTATATCTACCAGGATATCTTCCTTCCGGTCTTCTTTCCGAAGCCACTCTCTTTGCAAGGAGAGCAACGGTTGCCCTCCTTCGACATCTGCAGGGCGTCCGCAATCTATATCTAGCGGACTGAGCCCTCTCGTAACGCCCCCAAAACCTTCATCGTACCGGCATACCGGACGAAGGGCATACCTGTCTCCTCCTAGAGGATTTCATCTTCAATGACGTTGTGCATCTGCACCTCTTCTGTTTCGGCCCATGTGCCATAGAGCCACCTTGCTGCACATTCCGCCAGGGCTCACGCTTCTCAGCTGCCTTCCTGGCTCGCATACCCTTTCGGGGGATGTGTTGTACACCTACCTGGTCCTCGGTCCACACCTTTGCCTCATTGGTCCGGGAGTCCAGAGCTGTTGCAGCCTCTGGCTTAGCGGTTGCGTTCTGCAACATCTAACTCCGACCCCACCGCCTACGTAAGGCTTGGGAATCACCTAACTGGAATACATAGGAGCAATCACTCGAAGAAGAAAAGACGGTTACTCACCGTAGTAACTGTTGTTCTTCGAGATGTGTTGCTCCTATCCATTCCAGACCCGCCCTCCTTCCCCACTGTCGGAGTAGCCGGCAAGAAGGAACTGAGGAGCGGACGGGCCGGCTGGGGTATATATCCTGCGCTATAGCGGCGCCACTCCAGGGGGCGCCCAGCTGGCCCGCCGGAGTTGCTAGGGTAAAAAACTTCCGAAGAGCCGTGCACGCGCAGCGCGCACACCTAACTGGAATGGATAGGAGCAACACATCTCGAAGAACAACAGTTACTATGGTGAGTAACTGTCTTTTCTTTACTAATGAATTCGTGTTAAAGGGTTGAAACAGAGACGCAGACTGTGGTGGGTAGGGTGTGCAGTGATGTACAGACCGCTTCTACACTTGAGGAATGACAGGCTCCTGCTCCTAGAGCGGTCTGCAGTGCCGGACTGGTTGTTTCAACGGAACCTGCCATCCCTCCTTTTCGGGACTCTGTGTGCGGGGGCTCTGTGGCCTTGTGGCGGGGGAGGACTGGGGGGAGGACAGTTACAGGTGGGTGTGCAGGAAGTGGTGAGGGGTGCAGGCTCTGGGCTGGGGGTGGGGGCGTAGGAAGGGGTGAGGGGTGTGTGGGAAGGGGGGGAGGTGTAGGGGGATGAGGGCTCTGGCTGGGGCTGAGGGTTTGGGGCATTGGAGAGGCTCAGGGCTATGGTGGAAGGGCAGGGTAAGGGCAGCCTGCCTTGCCATTTGTGGATGGCAGGCGCTAGGACCCTGGGGCAGCAGACAGCATTTCTGCAGGAAGCCGCTCTACTGTCAGGCAGGGACGCGGCGGGGTGGGGGGAGACCCGTGGGGGCCAGGGCCCAATCCAGGCAGGGCCGGGGGAGAGACCCAGCTCCAAATATAGCTGGAGCAGGGCACCTGCCGCCTATGCACAGAACATGAAAAACATCTCCCAGACTGACCAGGGTGCCTAGTGACTGCACTGTGTGTGTGACCTGCTGTAGATCCTGCCCCCGTGCCTGTAGGTGACTGTACTATGCAATTACCAAACCCCTCCCCCCCCCTTCACACAAAGTCTTCTGTAAAGAAACATGACGGAAACAGTAATGAACAGCAAACTATTTTTAATAATCAACTACACAGTTAGGGGATGAAACTGGGATTTGGCCTTGGGTGACCCAGAAAGGGAAGGACTTCTCAAAATTTAGCGAATGAGAGCTTTTTGGTACTTGAGCACTCTGCTGGGGTGGAATGACAGTGTTCACGGCCCTTGGCGCACCTCCTTCTTGTTATTTTGGGTGAGGGGGGTATTGGACTTTGTGGCGGGGGAGGGCGGTTGCAGCTACAGTGCAGGGGGGCTCTGTCCTCCTGCCTGCGGTCCTGCAGAACATCCACAAGGCGCCTGAGCGTGTCTGTTTGCTCCCTCATTAGCCCAAGCAGCGTTTGAGTCGCCTGCTGGTCCTCCAGATGCCATCTGTCCTCCCGTTCGCTGTGTGAGCGCTGCTGCTGAGAGAGGTTCTCCCTCCACTGGCTCTGCTGGGCCGCCTCGGCTCGGGAGCAGCCCATAAGTTCAGCGAACATCTCATCCCGTGTCTTTTTCTTGCGCCGCCTAATCTGCGCCAGCCTCTGTGAGGGGCATGCTGGAGCAGGTCGGGATACAGTTGCAGCTGTGTGATGGGGAAAAGGGAGTGAATTCCTTACAAAGATACATTTTTGCAAAGAAGAAACATAGTCTAGTCAGTCTCTGTGAACAAGACCATGCACAGCACCTATCTCATGCACACTCACTCAGGGAAAGTTCGAATTTTCGGAATTCGCTTTCATTGCCTGGGGGATTGCACTGCAGATCAGACAAGTGGGGCAGGACAGCAGAATCCGTGGAGCAGCCAGGCATGGTAAGCCAAAGACTTTTGGCTGCTTAAAAGTGAATGTATACCACTGTCCTCTTGCTGCTGGCAATCCTGAAAGCATAAACTCTGCCCCTGTTCCACCCCCTCGCGTCTGTTCCCTGGGAAAGATCCCTGTATGCTGCCACTCTGCAGCCTCCACCACGTGGCTGTAAAGTGACGCTTCTTGTTATGCAAAGGAACAGTGAAGCACTCCCAATACTAATAGTAAACAAATTACTCTAATTAAATGCAGGAGTATCCGAGCGAGATCACCCTGAGGAGGGTCACTGAGGCAGATAGAGAGTGCATGCTGCGTGAAACCGAGCACAAACCAGGGGCCTATGCTGCCATGCTCGTTGAGGCAATGGTCCCGGAGTACCAGATGAAAGCCTGGCGCGGAAAAGTGTGCTACTTCGGAGCACCCAATAAGGCAGCTCTCCCCAGGAACCTCATGCAGAGGCTTTTCGATTACCTCCAGGAGAGCTTCTCGGAGATCTCCCAAGAGGATTTCAGTTCTATCCCCATATATATTGACCTTCTTTTCAACTAGTAACTATTCCTGCTCCATTAAAAATAAATGTTAACATGTTTAAAGCACTTACAGACTGATCCTTCCTCTGATTCAGGGTCCAGGGTAACGGCTGTGGAGGGTTGGTAGGGGATCTCAGTGAGGGTGATGAAGAGATCCTGGCTGTCTGGAAAATCAGCGTTGTAAGCGCTGTCGACTGCCCCCCCCCTCGTCTCCTTCCTCATCTTCCCCGTCTGCGAACATCGCCGAGGAACTGGCTGTCAACACTATCCCATCCTCAGAGTCCACGGTCACTGGTGGGGCAGTGGTGGCAGACCCACCTAGAATGGCATGCAGTGCCTCGTAGAAGCGGCATGTCTGGGGCTGGGCTCCGGAGCGTCCGTTTGCCGCTTTGATTTTTTGGTAGCCTTGTCTCAGCTCCTTGATTTTCACGCGGCACTGCGTTGTATCCCGGCTGTATCCTCTGAGTGCCATGGCTTTGGAGACCTTCTCGTAGGTCTTTGCATGCCGTTTGTTGGAGCGCAGCTCCGAAAGCACAGACTCATCACCCCACACAGCAATGAGATCCAAGACTTCCTGGTCAGTCCATGCTGGGGCCCTCTTTCTACTCTGAGATTCCCTGGACTCCTCTGCTGGAGAGCTCTGCATCGTTGCCAGTGCTGCTGAGCTCGCCACGACGTCCACACAGGAAATGAGATTCAAACTGGCCAGACAGGAAAAGGAATTCAAATTTTCCCGGGGCATTTCCTGTGTCGCTGGTCAGACCATCCAAGCTCGGACTGCTGTGCAGAGAGTCAACAGAGTGGTGCACTGTGGGATAGCTCCCGGAGCTACTAAGGTCGATTTGCATCCACACCTAGCCTAATTCGACATAGCCATGTCGAATTTAGCGCTACTCCCCTCGTCGGGGAGGAGTACAGAAGTCGAACTAAAGAGCCCTCTATGTCAAATTAAATAGCTTCGTGGTGTGGATGGGTGCACAGTTAATTCGAATTAACGCTGCTAAATTCGAATTATAGTCCTAGTGTAGACCAGGCCTAAGAGGAAAGAGTAGATGAGTACAGCCTTGAATATACTAGAGAAATTTACTGTGCTATGTGATATTCTTCCACCTAATTGTATATACAACAGCACACAAAAGTGCTCCCAGCAGTTTTACAGGTAGCTAAATACCATTTGGAGAGTACAGTGCTTCAGCAGGGCTAAATACCACTTGCGCCTCAGCTGGTCAGCCTCAGTTATTTTAGTGCAAGTTCCTCATGCTATTGTACCTCAGTGCAACAGTGGTCTTGTGAATTCTCCTAGAATGCACTGCTGAAACTGGTATTGGGAACTATGGAATAGGTACCTAAAGGACACTGCAGCTATAGAATAGGGTGAAATGGGGAGAACCAGTTGAGTGATTCAGTGCAGAAGAGGAAAGTCAGGTCAGGAACTACCTTAATTTTTGTGCACCATACAGGGCTGAACACAGTGTCTGTACTAAACTAACTAAAGAAGTGCAGTGAAATAAACTGCACTGGTGTAAGTCCTGTTTTAAACTGTTATAGTGCATCTTCATTAGCATGTAATGTAATTTTCCTAGTGTAAAAGTTTCTAAGGTAGGCAGGGCCCAACTTAAAGCCAGCATGTTCAAAGGTTGATGCCTACACTTGCCTTTACTACAGTTTCCCCTTCTGTAAAATGGATATAAGAACTCTTACCTATTTACTGAATGTTTGTAAATGCACTTTGCATTTCCACAGTGTTGTTTATCTGGAGATTTCAAAGTATTATTACCAGGAAACAAGAATGATACAGATATAGTCCATAACAAATGGAGATATTGGATTAACTCAGCTCTTGCTTTTCTGTAATCCTTATTCAGGTCCATTTCACGTTCTGTCCCAGCATGATAACTCCCTAACGAATAAGAAAATAAAAATGGGTTTAATTAGTTTATTTCCATATGCGCTTTACACAGTTACATTGTTAATGTTTGGCATTGTGTTGCATACAAATGATTAAATATGTTGGCAGGAAGGAACTGGCATACACACACACACACACACACACACACATATACTGCTTCTCCATATGGGCAAACTCTGTTACTGTCAGCCTTCTTTATCGGTGACATATAACTGACAACTTGGTTTGTATAATAAATATTGAATTGTGGAAGCTACTTGAGAGAACTTGTCCATCCTTCTAGCTGGAATATGTACCAGTAAACAAGTTTTTTTCCTTAGGTGAACCTTTGCCCTCAGGTTCTAATATGTCTATTCCCTGATAGAGCAGAGTTAGGCTTGATGATCCTGAAGACTTCTGTTATCAAGTGAGAGATCTTGGCCCAGTCACACTGCACTGATCTTCTGGCACAATGTTGGAGGATCTAGCCCAGGGGTTGGCAACCTCTGGCATGAGGCTCGCCAGGGTAAGCACCCTGGTGGGCCAGGCCAGTTTGTTTACCTGCCACCAGGGGCAGCTCTAGCCATTTCGCTGCCCCAAGCACGGCGGCACGCTGCGGGGGGGTGCTCTGCCGGTCGCCTGTCCCGCGGCTCCGGTGGACCTCCCGCAGGTGTGCCTGCGGATGCTCCACCGAAGCCACAGGACCAGCGGACCCTCCGCAGGCACGCCTGCGGGAGGTCCACCGGAGCCACCTGCTGCTCTCGCGGTGACCGGCAGAGCGCCCCCTGTGGCATGCCGCCCCAAGCACGCGCTTGGTATGCTGGGGTCTGGAGCCGCCCCTGCCTCCCACGTTGGCAGGTTCGGACGATCACGGCTCCCACTGGCCGTGGTTTGCCGCTCCAGGCCAATGGGGGCGGCGGGAAGCTGTGGCCAGCAAACTGGCCTGGCCCACCAGGGTGCTTACTCCAGCGAGCCACATGCCACAGGTTGCTAACCTCTGGGCTAGCGAATAGGGAATTTCTCTTACTTCAATCTTACTTCTTTACCCAGATGTAGGGAACGTAGGCAGGGGAAGAGGGCAAGGTCTGGGCATCCTTGTGCTCCCTATATCTCCAGCCCTTGAAACTCGTTGCCAGCCCCTACAGCCCCAGCTAGTAGCCGCTGGCCCCAGGAATGGTGGAGAGGGGGAAGTTAAAGCGGTCTTAAATCCACCTTTGTCTCCCGCCCATCCAGTCTGCTCTGAGCTCAGCTCAATTAAGTTCTGGAACAGCCTACCACTAGGAGAAGTGGGGGCAGGAAATCTAACCAGTTTTAAGATCAAACTTCATATGTTTATTAAAGGGATTATAAAACATAGTAGCCTGCGATAGCAGGAGACTAGGCTTGATGACCCAGGAGGTCCCTTCCAGACCTATGTTCAATGCAGCTTAGAATCTGGCCCATTAATTTTAGTTGGAACTTCATTTTAAACTCCTCAAATGAAGGCAGATGAGGTACCCAAATAGTATTTGGCTTGGATTAGTCTAAATACAAAAAGATGAAAATATTGACCTTATGGTTTAAGAAATATTTGTTAAAATCTGAAGCCCCGGATAAGATACTTTTTATACTTAAGCAATGATGTAGAAGAGTGCATCTCTTTTGTTTCAAATGAATCAAGCTGTCACAGTAAAACAATTTATTACACACACACTAATTTGCTATCATCACATCCCATGTGATCAGTAGCACATTGAGCCACTTGCTCATTCTCAGATTTCTCATACACAAGGACAGCTCCACCTTTTGGAGACCCCAGCTCTACACATGCCCTCCAATTCTTAGCCACACACATGATGATGATGATGATGATGATAATGACATGAAACCACACAAAGCACATTGTTAGTAGGTTTTCCTCCCTCCCACTCCTCTCTGCCCCAGGTGAAGGGTTATGCTCCACTATTCTATCATTCCAGTTTTCTTCTTAACCTGGTCTAAATCCCACCTGGTCAGGCTAGACTCTCAGTTGGTACAAATTGGCATAGCTCCACTGACTTCAATGATTCTGGCTTCTTCTATGGTGTTATGCTGATCTATGCTTGCTGAGAATTTGGCCTGTGATGTTTATATAGAGATATCCTAGTATTAGTTTTCACTTTATATTATTTGCTCATATCCTAGCCCTACATGCTCTTCATCAAGGTTTTGTTAGGTTGGTGAGCTGTCAGTTCCAAGGTAGGTAAATTGATTAGGTCTGATCCTATAGCCCTACATTCTGGGCCATTCTCTATAGACCCAGAACTGGCTTTTGCTGTCTGCAATGTGCATAGTGCACCCCTTGTGGCAGTACTTCTCTGGGGGTATAGCTACACTGCAGTTAAACACCCACAGCTGCCTGCGTCAGCTGACTTGGGCTCACAGGGCTCAGGCTGTGGGGCTATACTATTGCAGTGTAGACATTTGGGCTTGGCTGGAGCCCGGGTTCTGGGACACCACAAGGAGGAAGGGTCCCAGAGCCCAGGCTCCAGCCCAAGCCCGAATGTCTACACTGCAATTGTATAGCCCTGCAGCCCAAGCCCCACAATCCCAAGTCAGCTGACTGGGCAAGCCACAGGTGTTGTACTGAAGTGTAGACATGCCCTGGGGTAATGGGGGTGTATGCCAATATCGCCACTGGCCACGTAATTACTTTGAGTGGCCAGAATCAGATGAGAATAACGAATGGATAATAATGGATAATAATCAATGGATAAATTCTTAATAAAGTTACCCAAAGAAAAAGAACAAAAGGATAATTCATCAAGTGATGGCCTAAGTTTGACACCCAGCTTGCAAACTGAAGTTATACAAAAGAAAGATGCGGCAAATCTAAAAGATAAGAAAGGGAGTTTTCATCAGTCTTGGCTATCAAGATTTATGTGATTGGAGTACAATAGTGAATTAGAGCTTTTTGCTTTTGGAGGTTATTGATCCAATAGTGCTTGGTTGTTTCTGTATTCAAAAGAGTATTAATAAAGTTGATATTCTTAGTTAAATATTTTTTTCTTACGATAGTGATATTGTGCAATATAGGGAAACTGTTAAACGCTTACTGTTTTCAGTCCATTTTTACATTATTTTAGAAAATATACATCCACTTACAAGGCAGGTGTGTGGGGGGGGACTTGAACCCGTTCTAGGCACCACCAAAAATTATACAAACCTGCCGCCACTGCATGTTTTAGCTAACACTGATCAATGTGAACCCTAGGGGTAACCTAATGTTCCCCGTGACCAGCTAACATTTTAAAACACAACTTGCCCTGTCCACACAAGGGTTTTAAAATGCCTAATCTTAGTCTAGTCAGACCTTCAGTGATTTCTTCCCTGTTACCATTAATACTGACAAATGAACAGCAAAGCTTTTGGACAAATATTGAGTTTTTGGCTTTCCACAGCAGCATTCAAAGATAGCAAAATAGTCTTTTTAAAAGCATGCTCCTGAATTCCTTATGATGGTGTATTTGAAGTCATGAACTGTCACAAGGAGGAAAGCCAGAATCTTAAAGCTTCATCTTGACAGCTAAGTGACAAAAGAACCTAATTTCAAACCTGTTGTTTCGAAGGCTATGTCTACACTACAAAGTTAAGTCAACGTAAGTTACGTCGACGTACAGCCACCACTGCAATTAAACCACTGTTGCATGTCCACACTACACTCCTTGTGTTGGCGAGCACATCCACAGTAGCAGCTCTTGCATCGACATAGAGAGCAGTGAACCATGGGTAGCTATCCCACTGTGCAACTGGCCGCAGTGTGTTTTGGGAAGAGTTTGCAATGCCTCAAGGGGGCAAGTTCAGGGTTTTTCAATCCCATCATTCCATGAGCATTCTATTAGATTTCCAGATGCTTTTCAACTGCCTTGGTAAGTTGTGAGCCTGCCATCTCTGTCAGAAAGCATGGATCCTGCACTGCTCTTCAGTATTGGGCTGTGAGTTATGAACACAAGGCTATAAGAGGAGCTCAGTGGGGGTTGGGCTGGCTATTCGGCCGAGAGAGGTCTTGAAGGAGTATTTTAACAATGAGCCACAGTAATGTGTGTTGATGTAGTGTGCTGAGCCTGGAATTGCTTGTTTGCACTGTGCTATGCTGTATGTGCCCAACTGTAACAATGCACATGCACCTATTACTAATGTCTTGAATGTTAGCAGCAGTCACCATGTCCTAGCGAATAACAAAGATAAACTCAGTTTCCATACTTAGATTTTTATTCCACAGCCAAGCAAACATAGCTATGTAATGCTGAGGTAAACTTCATGCATGCGGGGGAGAATATCTTTAAAGAGGATGGAACAGGGAATTCACAAGCACATACACCAACAAGGCTCTCACAGCCAGGTGTATGTGCAGCTGTCGTGTTTAATCTCCCGTGGGGTGGAGTGCCTTGGGTACTGCTGTGGCCCTGGAAGATACATGGAATGGGAGGTTGAGTGTAGGGAGAGCCTTGTGATTCTCTTCCTCTGCCTACCTACTGTGATTTCTACCCATAGACTCCTCTCCCCACAGACCCAGGAGATCCAACACCTCCCACATACTCCAGGTAGGAGCAAGTTTGCTGCATGGAGCTGGCATGATCTGCTGGGCAGTAGCTATGTGAGCTCTCCATACTGAGCAAACAGGAAAAGCAATTTCAAAACTTTCTGGGGCTTTAAAAGAGGAGGTATGTACCTGGCTGCAGGGCAGTGGAGTTCAAAATGGTGACCAGAGCAGTCACGGTAGGCATGGTGGGATACCTCCAGGAGGCAACATAAGCAATGTTGTGTCTACACTGCCGCTGTGTCACTCTAACTGTGTCAGCCTAAGCTCTATGCCTCTCATCGAGATGGTTTTATGTTAGCATAGCAGGAGAGTTAAACCAACAGGAGAGCACTGCACTGTGTACACCTCTGATGTTTTGTCAACGAAAACTCCCTTATGTTGACAAAACTGTATAAATCTGAATACATATAATTGGTCTTAAGTATCTGATTCTGCACCACTGAATTCAATAGGAGACTTGGCATTGACTTCATTGGGAGAAAGATCAAACCCATAATGGTGTGGGCTCCAGAAGTCCAGGCATGGACTATCAACATTTGCAAAGTTTTCTCATTGTCTTCATCTTTACCCTGATTTTTCATTGTCTCTCTTTGCTTCATTTTTCTGCTTTCTCCCTCTCTCTCAGCTCCACAGGTCCAGATTGAGGGGCAGCTTGCAAAGCCTGCACACTAGCTATCTCCATTGCACTTGCCAGAGGACTAAAAAGAAAGTTATTTTTAAATGAGTGCTTCATTGTCTGGCTTTCATCCTTTTCATTGTTCTCCTGTTAGAAAGCTTCACTCATACCAAATGGTTAGAATAATGCAAACAATACTTTCTTCGGTAGTGTCCTAGGTTCAGTATGGCCACGTCCATGCAGAGAACTGAGGCCAAATCCTTTCCACTGGTGTAAATCAACATTGCATCATTGCCTGCAATGAATCTATTCTGATTTATACTCACTGAGGATCTGTCCAGCCTGTGCTGTTTTAATTTCCTAGGCTTGGAGAAAGAGCACAGAATCTCTTGTTTGTTTCTCTTGATTTTATTTAGCTTTTGTCATAAATACCATGCTATAGACACCACAAAAATACTGGCAAGTTTTCACACATCTGACTGACATATAAAATGTGCTCTATGGCAGATGAGCACCCTGGAGGTGCACAGGTTTGTCATAATATAAAAGGTATCTTTGAGCTGATTAAATTACCTCTCTGTGCCATTGTTAATTTAGTGAAAAGGGAGCACAAAATACTATTTGAATTCAGTCTGTTAAAAAAACAGCATTCAGAAATGTACCAGATTTGTTCCCGAATTGTTCAATGGGATGAGATAGAGCATAATGTGACATTATTTTGTTCATGTTTTAAAAGATATGTCTTGAGTCACTGAACCAACCCAAAACATAAATCTTATCAGATCATACAAGTGCTGCTGAACAATTTTCAAGTAACTGAGAGCGTACCAGTGTTGGGCTGCCGGGGAGAGAGAGACCAGCCTCTCTTCCAGCTTTCTCAACATTTGAAAACTAGACAAGATGCCACCTTCTCCCGGGGGCTGAAATATGTCCTGCTGACCGGAAGGAAGAACTGAATAGTGAGGAACTCAAGCTAAAAGCTTCCTTGAGGGGTTCTTTGTTTTGTTTTTAATTTCCTGTCTCTACCTAAGGCAAGAACAAAAAGTGCTAAAAGACTTCCCAAAGAGCTGTTCCCTTGCCATTCCTGGCCACAGATAGATGTTGAAGTGGTGAAAATTTCACAAAACATCCTTTTATCATGAGATTTCCATATAGTTTTACAGACTCGGGGTTTGAATATTGCATAGGTGTCACTGAGGGTATAATCTGAATACAATGAGTTGTGCAGGCGTAGCTATTCACCCAATTTGGCATGCACAACCCTTGTTTCTGGTGATGATCCTGGAGATGGAAGGAATGCAGCTTGACTTGTTGACCCATATACATAACTTGGACTTAGGCGTTCCAAGGCTCAGCACTGCAATGCCTAATTTGTAGGCACCTAGAAAAATCACAGGAACAACAGTGGGATCCAAAAAGGCTGAGTTAAGTGTGACACACTATACCTCAGAGGAGAGCCCTATAACCCTCATATTTCTCATTTATATATAATTGTGATATTGCATAAAAAAGCATGCCATGTGAGGTATCAGGGGAAAGGTTATGATCTGCTGAAAGTCACTGTTCTATCTAAATACGTATATCGTTAGTGCACATGAAGTTATGAGATTGTGTTGTATGGTTGTCACTAAAATATGCTGTAAGTTGTAGAATCAGCCAGATATTAGCTTTCCAGAGACAACAGCAAGGAAAAGTAACTAACACCTAGGTGGGTGTCAAACAACCATCAACAGCTAGTGCCTAGCAAGGGAGTTACAATTCAATGACTCACTTGCACAAGACCACAGCAGGGGAATTGCTCAACCTTGCCTGGGGACTCAGCAATGCTTACCACACATGCCTGGACTTATGTTCTCCAAGCACATGGACTAAGGGTATAAAACAGAACACAGAGGTCCCATGCTTGGCCTTTCTCCTGGCCCCACCTATGCTGAAAGCAACAAGGACACTCAGAAGACTGAAGACTCCAACAGAGGAGACGGGCCCTTTGTACTATGAACTGCAATATCCAGTGGGGTGAGAAAAACTGCTTAATCTAGATGTCGCCCAGTCTAATAGGGAGACTGAGATTTTAGACTGCATGCTTATATTTTATTTTATTTTTGTAACCACTGTGACTTTTTATCTATCACTTATAATCACTTAAAATCTATCTTTTGTACTCAGTAAACTTGTTTTACTGTTTATCTTTGCCAGTGAGTTTGCCTGAAGTGCTTGGTAAATCTGCTGCGGTTTACAAAGGCTGGTGTATATCCATTTTCCATTGATGAAGTGGTGAACCAATTAATAAACTTGCATTGGTCAAGAAAGGGTCTTGAGCAGTGCAAGATGATATATTCATGAGGTACAAGGCTGGGAGCTGGGGGGATTTGGCTGGTGCCTTTCTCTGTGTGATGCATGAGTGGCTCTGGGAGCATTCATGCAATCTACCTGAATAGATTGGGCTCCACATGTGGTTGTGGTGAGTGATAACAGCACCTGGAGGGGTTTGCTTCTTGTCACTAGCAAGGTATTGTGAGAGACAGCCCAGGCTGGAGAGTTAAGGGGGCACAGTAGTCCCACAGTCCCAGGCTGTACCCCGGGGATTTCGTCACATTAAGCACCTAGGCTCCTGCACAATGAATGGAGAGAGAGAGAGAGACGTAGAGAATGCAAGCCGCAAGCACACTACGAAAGAAGCCACCTAAACTAGCCAATGGGAAATGCTGACAAGAGGTGTGTGTCATAAACCCTTCCCCTCTCCTGGACATAGGCACCTAAGTCCAGGGTGCAGGGAAGCACTTATCTCTGCTTAGTTATCTTGAACAGGAACCATCTCCTGGAGTCAGGCGTCTTAGCCACCCAAGTAATTTCTTGTGAGAATGTATCTTGTGCCTCACTCCACAAAAAACAAGGGTGGGAGTGATGGTGACCTTATAATGTTTAGCCCAATGATTAGAGCGCTCACCTGAGATGTGTGAGACCCAGGTTCAATTTCCTTCCTCTGCCTCAGGGGAAGAAAAAATCCATACAGGAGTCTCCCACCTCTCAAAAAAGTTCCCTGAGGTATAGGATATACTGATGCAGGGCACCCTCAATCTCTCAGGCTGAAGCTGTTCTACTGTGGAAAAAGTGATTGGAGCAGGGGGACTGGACTTTGAGTCTCCCACTTCCTGCTGCCCTAACCAGCTGGCTACAGAGTCATTCCCTCTCTCTTTCTGGCCCAGTGACTGTTCCACTATGAATAAATACTTACTAAACGTATGTGCTAGGGAACAGGGTCTAGAGACATCATACTTGCATCATAGAAACATATGTACAGAGCCAACGCTATGTGCTTCAGAGATCCCAGACTCATACAAATAAAAATGGCTGCCAGCACCGTCATAAAAATGTCTACCTCTTGCAGCCAATGTGAAATTTGACATGAGGTCAAAGGGCAGAATTAAGGTTGTTTGGGTATCCCGGACTGTGCATTTTACCACTTTCTACTACTGTATTTGGGAGATGGAACTTTTACTTTGGATTTCCAGCAACGAGGAGATTATGGCAATTAGGGGTCAGAGCAAAAACAAAGCAGCTGAGAGAGAGCACCCAAAGTTTGAGTTATGGATTGTACGCTGCAAAGGCCTTCTTGGCACAGCTCCTGCTGTCTGTGTCTCCACCACTCCTTTCTCACTGTTACTTTGGGGTCACCAAATGATCACAGGAAATGGCTTTTGTTAAAGCAGAGAGATTAATTCAGTTACACATTCCCTTAACATCCTGCTCCAAAACCTGGCCAGTTACATCAATGGCTAAAAATACAGGGCAAAGTCCTGCCCCTATTGACGTCAATAGGAGTTTTGCCATTGACTGCACTAGGGTCAGGATTTGAGGATTCATAGAGTATGAACACCTCCTGAAAAGCATTACTTGCTTTCAGCTTCTGTTTTACTAGTGGTTTTCTGCAGTTGCTTCTTAAGGGCTTGGAGGTTCATTCCCGCCCTCCAACCCCCATCTGAGGATCTCATAGCACTTTATAAACATCTGTTAATCCTCCAGCAGCACTCCCATTTGAAAGATGGGCAAACTGAGGCACCGAAGAGTTAAGTGAAGTGCCCAACAGCACGTGGCAATGGGCAAACTCTGAACACAAGCCAATAGCCCTAGGGCTTGTCTACACAGTGCAGTCAATCACATTAGTGTGATTTTTAGAGCACTCTAACATCTGCACCCCAACTGCACTGTATAGTCCTTCCTGGTGGAAACTAAAATGTACCTCAGTTCACATTAGCTTACTATGAAGAGCTGTTCTGATGGTGTCTGTAGCCATAGACAGATGCTGAAGGGTGAAAACTAGTTTAACGCAGTACGTTTCAGTTCATGCCAGCAGGGGCTACATGGGGCAGTTAAGAGAGCAGCACATTCATACGCTCTGCAACTCACATCCCTCTAATGCACTTTAATGCACCATGTAGACAAGCCCCTGCTGCAGTTCCACACTTCTTCATTCTGCCTGCTTTTGGTGGTGTGGGAGAGCATAATGTTGCCACTCATTTCCTATTTTCCTGCAGGAGCCATGAAGAAAAACTCTGCTTAACAGACCAACCCTATCTTTGTAATGTATGAACCAAAGGAACTGCAATTGATTTTTGTTTTTTTGTAAGAAGACCTTTCTGCAGGGGGAAGCTAGGAGTGAGGTGTGCAAAGTGTTTAATTTTACAAGGATTTGGTAACTGCAAGCAAGCAAGCAAACCTACACCTGTGCATACTTGTATCCTAGAGTGCCATCACTTTTCAGAAATTCCCTGGCCAGTAACAATAAAAAAAATTGCTGTTTCCGTGTTTTAGGCTTTTCTGTGCATCAAAGGCCTGATCCAAAGCTCTTTGAAGTCAGTTGGAGTCTTTCCATTGATGTTTTAACTGAGGACATAATTTCCTTCAGTAATTTATAAAGATGGGGCTAAATTTTCAAAGCATTGTATGGAAGACACATGCTATGCTAAACAACCAAATAATGGGTGTATTATGCTCATATCGTCCACGAAACACATTGAAAACCAAGGGTGGGATTTTCAAGAGTGCTCAGCAGTGGCCTAACTCTTGCCACTGAAGCCAGTGAGAGTTTCACCAATGACTTAAGGGGAGCCCATTTAGGCCAATGCTGAATGTTTTTGAGAATTCCAAAGTCTCTAATATATTTCAGTTTGAGAACAAATGCAGGTGCATTTTATACTTAACACATGCATAACAAACAGCTACTCATATGCTACAAATCTACCAAAGGAGAGGTTACCACATGTAGATGTTCAACTGATTTGTTTAAGTATGAATATGACTCATTTAACAGGCTATTCTTTTATGTAGCTGGACTTTAAGTAGGTGGCAGGGTGGAGTCCCAAAATGTTTTTTTGTTGGTGCAGTGTTTGAAGCACTTAGTACCACCTTACTCACTGAGGCAAACTAGAAAATAAAGACCTCTTTGCTTGCCTCAGCCAGGAAAAAAGGCAATCCCTAGACTTTTCATTTGGGATCAAATCCTGTTGAGGCTATTCAGTACGTCAACACCTGACCCTCAGTTAGGTAGGGGAAGTCTTAGAGTAGAACAGACTTGAGGTACTGGTTAAGTTAATAGATGAGAAGACAGAGAGAGAGAGAAAGCCCTCTCCTATTACCTTGGGCATAAAGGGAGGCTTCTCCTTATGTGTTTGGTTGTTTATTGCTTTGGGGTGGAGTTATTTCTGTACCCAAGGTATATAAATATAAGAAATAAAACTGGGATTTTCAAGGGAATTAGGCACCAAACTCCCATTTACTTTCAAGTGGGCATCTAATTCCCTTAGGCCTCTTTGAAAATCACAGCCTAAATGGTTTTGCATATAACCCGTTGCCACGGAGCAGAACAGTTCTGTGCCTAAGAAACGCAGGCAAGTTGAAGTGGCACCACGCAAAGAGAGATGTATTCAGGAAGATTATAGATACTGGATACCAGACTTCCATCCAAAGGACATGGAGGACTTGTTGCATGACAGGACCCCTCTCTGCCTTACATGCAAACACTGAGAGCTCACATGTGGGCATTTTCTGAAAATTGTTGCTCAAGCCGTGAACTTCATCTCATCCGTATGGCTATACCAGTCGGAAGGAGCATGACATTCTCCATGTACATTAAACTGGAAAATATGAGTTGTTGGCGCTAATTTTATACTCTAGCTTGGGAGGTCATGTAAATCTGATACAGAAGAAAAACCAAACAAACAAAAACAACCAACCTATAACTTTGAATCTGTGAGTGAGCTCTTTTGATGAGACCTGTCAGATGCTTGTTACGCTGAAATAAATGCTCTTTGGCTGCTTTTTGCTCCTGATTAAAAAGAGAGTGAAAATATAAACTAATTCTTAAACAAATTTCAAACAGTGTCATCATTACTAATGGCTCTTTTACAATTCAGTTCATCACTGCAGGCAAATTGGTCTCATTCATAAATTCTCCAATTGTCAAAACAACATAAACAATCGTTTATCAGAACGCACTAAATCTTGGGTAGCAATCATAATACAAAGACAATGCACACTTATATCCAGGACTGCCTATTCTGATAGGTTTGCGAGACCAGCCATGATTGGTTATATGTTAATCTGTTGCTATGATCAGCATGAAATTTTTTGTACTGCAAACATTCAGTGTATTAATGGTCTTTGAGAAAGGTATTTGAATTTCTGAACTGCTTTCGTCAGTGCTTGTGGTTCTCCAGATGGAAAGAAATTAACCTCATAGCTTAAGCATTTTTTTTAACATTCGTTATTTGAAGTTGATGTTTAATGTAAGATCAGGCAGACCATTTGAAATCTGTCACTTCCTAAAGATGCAGGTTCTTCCTCAGAAGACTTGAGGGCCCTATCCCAGGCTAATAAAATACACAACTGAAGGAGAGAGAGAAATCAGAGAATGATTCCAAACATGTCATGTAAGGAGATATATCTTACTTACACACATTAGGGAGCTAAAAGGGCTAACGTAAGCTGTTCCTCAAAGTTTTGAGCCTAAGTGAACAAACTCATTTTATATCTACTTGGAAAAATTCTGCCATTCATGCAGCGTGTTTGTCAGGGAGGAGATGGGAATTAAGTCAGAGCACTGCCAACATTTGGCTATGCATGTTAGTAGATTCAGATGTTTTATCTGAGAGAGAGAGATCACTCAAAGAGAGAATGGCTGTGAGTACAGAATCAAAGTAGCATATGCTGGCTAATGTGTTTCACTTTGGTTTTTTTTTAAGATTTCTCCATTGGTTATAGCTACTTTCTAGAACTTAGACATTTTCCCCCATAGATGGCTGCAGAATGAATAAATTTAAGTTATAAATCTTCATTTTTCAAAGTGTCTAGATGTTTATAGGCCTGATTCAGTACTCAGTTCCGCCAGTGAAGTCAATGGAGTTACACTGCCCTAACACCTGGGTAGGTGAGATAAATGTGAGAGGCCTTTTAATTTACAGAAGGAGAGGTGGTGTCCTACAAAAGAAAAGACCCTGGCTTTTGCTTAAACTAATTAGAGGGAATGGAAGAGAACAGATGTGAACTTCTTACCATTCTGATCAATGATGTTTTAGGACTTAGATTTTACCAGAGAATATCAACCTGTAGTTCTGCATCCAGTCATGCAGTCTGGATACTTCAGCTCAGATGAGTGTCACAATCATTAGATCAGAAACTAAAAAGAATTATTAGCAAATGTTGTGGTGCTTGAAATGAACCTTGTTTGGTTAGACATCACTCCACCTGGCTTAAATTCTGAATTTTAAACTCATCATAATACTGAATGGAAGAGTTATCTAAAAATCACACTGGCACATGGAGAACACCACACAGGGCAAACTGCAATTAGCCACTGTAGCTGGCTGAACCTGATAGTAGTTTCCTCCACCCCTGAACTGACATGGTGCCCAGAGACTGGACCACATAGAAACTGAGGCCAGCATGCTCCCTTTATAACCAGCAAGAGGGTCATATTTAGTTACTCTGAAGGGTGGGTTTTGCAAGCTCTCACAGCTCTAGGTTAAATAGATTTTTTTTCTAAGCACCCAGAGTCAAAACATTTCCCTGCTATTTTCCACTGCATCGAAGATCTGAGAAATTTATTTATTTATTTGTTGCAGACAGTAGATACTCTGACTTCATAACTCGGCAGGCTGTTCAGTCAGGAAAATGAAATGCTGCCCCACTGATTCAGCCAGCAGAGGGGTCCAGTTTTGTCCAGAAGGGATGGACTCTACCAACGCCATCATTCTAGGCAGCCTTTTTAACTTCATTTATCTACATTCCTCCTCTCAGCGAGCAGGCTGTTCTCAGATGCCTCTCTGCTGGCCAGAAATATGGGCCACGGACTTTCTACCAAAATTATAATCATGGATCAGCTAGTAGTCTGACTTTCACAGCAAAAAACAGATATAACAAAGGGAAGAACAAGAGGAACGCTGATTTTTTTTTCCTGTTCACAAAGTAACAGCTGATAGGAGTTATAGAAATGTGAGGTAATTATTAGAAAAACAGCAGACTGAATAAAATATTATGGGGTTAAACCAAATTCACATACAAGTATGCAGCAGCCATAGTTTTAAAAAATGAACATTGCATCATGTTGTTCCACTGCTGAATAGGATTCTTCCTCTGGCATATCCTTCTTTAAAGTTGTTTTCCTTGCTAAAATAACATGTTATACATTCACACAGAGATGGCAAATGCACGTTCAAGTAGGTCTCATGGCAATGGAAGTTCACTGCTGCTGTGCAATGCTTTTAATGAAGGCCCTTGTATCACTGATGCGATTGATGTTGTACACATGTGGAAAATATTTTCAGTTACTAGTACAGTATTTGTGAAAAGCAGCAGTATTACCTAATCTTGACAAAATCAAGAAAGAGAAAACTAATGTTTACCACATGCACTACCCTGAAAACTCAGATGAACTTTCTTTGCTTCTCTGCTTTTGCTTTGAAAACAGTGTGTATGCAAGTGATTTAAAATCATGGCTAACGCCCCTACTTTAAATTTATTAACATGGGCTGTCTGCATGAGAGCACCATTTTAGTCTTAAACTGAAATGCTCATAAAATCCAAACACAATACCAGAGATATTTAATTTCGGCTTTTACTGGGATATTCTTCCAGTGAATCCTGAGAACATCTGATAGGAGTTACCTTAAAAGTTTTGAGTTTAAAATAGAGATGGGACTGCAGCTCCCCACCCCCAATCACAACACACTTGAACTTTGAGTAAGTTCAGATCTAGATCCAGACTTTGCAGCTGGGTCCCATCCCTAGTTTAAACATGTATAAGGATCAAAAAAAACTACAGTTGTATACATAGTTTACAGGAAATAGGCAACCCAACATTTGTTGTAGCTCTTTTAGCCTTTAATTATTCCCAAGTATCCACCCAATTCTAAACTCCAATCCTTAACTTTTTGTCATGACTTTAGTGCTTAAAGCCTTACACAATCACTTTATCATGGTATAAACATGGCCCTGATTTGAATTCTAATCACTTTACATCTGTTTTCTACCTGTGTAACTCCATTGATTTCAGTGGGGTTAGTGCTAAATTATGTTGGTGTAAGATCAGAATCAGACTTTATCACTTTACCATACAACCTGAAGAGACTTTGGGCCATATCTTCAGCTGATATAAATAAGTATAGCTTCATCAACATCAACATGAGTGAGATTATAATGTGAATAGGCCCATGACATTTATACCATTATGAAGTGGTGTAGAACGGAGCATTAAGGCTTTAAGAGCTGCAGTCAAGAAAAAAATTAAAGATCTGAGTTTAGATTTCAGTAACTTCAAAGACAACTATGCCAATTGATTTCAGTAGAGTTATGCCAAGTTACATCAGTTGAGAATCTAGCCCTTTAACTCTTATGCTATAGCATAAGCAGTCTATCAATCTGTCATTATTACTGCTAGGGTAAAAATTCAGCTGTGCAAAAATTCCATTTTAAGTACAGAGTTCCACAGCTAATTAAACAGGTATCTCCTAAACATACAGGGCTATTTCTTTCAAAAGCAAAAATATAATGTTAATAAACCTTTATAAAAGCATAACAGAAGAAACCCTTTCTTTAATGCATTTCAAATGTGCATGCTATATTTTGCCTTCTAGTACAAAGGATTTTTATCTTGAGTAACGGTTTAACAGATTAACCAGTTATTCATTTCACAAGCTTGCACCTACAGTCTTCACAGTAGAAAACAAATTGGCATTTTTCTGTTCTTCTGTAAAATGCTATTCAAAAGGGGCCACACACTCATTTAAGTGCAGAGTTCATTTTCTGCATGGGCTGAGTGAAAAATCTCTCCAATGGGAAAAAAGCAGTAGGAATAAACTTTATGTCAAAGGAGAGTTCTTCTGGTCCCACATCCACAATGTTTATCCCAGTGGGATAGGATACAGTATGTGAAATTGCTATATTTTGCAATAATTATGAAAGAGAAATAACATGTGGTATAAATAGAATGTATAACAAAGAACAGCGGTATATGTTAAAATAAACCACTGGTTATGTCAAAACTAATAACTTATTTACTGTGATAAAGTCAATGAGTTAACAGGTCAGATGAACCTAGTGGTTTTACTTGGCCATTTTTCTATTCTGTGTTGTTCTGGGGGGAGGGAGTTGTTTATTTTCCCCTCGTCTTCCAGACTCAGGGTATATTTTTTCAGGATCATATTTTTATATAATCCTGGCATCCTTTTATTTGTGACTTCTCCGCTTACACATTTTTGGTGTTTTTTAAAAAGGACATCATGATAATTCAGTATAAGTGTTGAATTTTTTTTATCCTTTTGCTTTGGAAGTGGGGAGTTATTAGATTTTATGCAATACATAGAACATTCACAGCCATAGAAAATATCATCTGTCTTTTTCAGGAATGGAGGTAATTGTGCTTTGTGACAGTGCGCATCCTTAAGATGCTATGTATCATTGCGTACTTTAAAAAGCAGTACTCTTTTCATTGATCTTTCCATTTCGTTTTTATTTAAAATGCAGATCTTTTTCCCCATTGAAATCTTAGCATTTTTATTTAGAAATGTATAGGAAAAAAACCATTTCAGACATATTCGGCACCATAAATTACTTTTTGTGGTTGAAACAGTATTCGCTTATGTCATGGGTTGAACATCCTCCTTTATTAGAATGCTATTTATTGCCACCAGCTGCAGTGCTTAGCTAAGAAAGTTCTTGACACCAGCGATTGCTTTTCAGCACCAATGCTTCCGGCTGCTAACAGGGGCTTCTATTTCCAAACGTAGCCACCCCTCTTAAGCTCTTCCTTCTGGTATACAGATATCTCACGTTGTTACCAAGTGGAGTGGGTGGGGGATGGGTCTGAACCCACTAATGCTATATGATCTCTCTGGCTGTAAATCTCCCATGGCTTTGAGATTTTTTGCCAAATATCACTGGCTTGAAAGCTGTCAAATGCGTTCAGGAAATTTACCCATCAGTAATGGATTTTTCAAAATTAAGATGTGAATTTGTGAGCAAAGGGCATTTCACATAGCTAGCCTCTGCTTTATCAAAAGAAACAGAGAGGTACTGTATATTATCAGCTGGGTAGACACTGGTCTCTATTTTATTACATTTTACAGCAGGGGAAACTAGACAAAGGTAATTACTCTTCTTCTGTTAAAGGCTATTATTACTCTTGCATGAACAGTTAGCGCTGCTATTTTCTCTGCTGCCTATATCTATGGCATTAAGGAAAACCAAGCAGGAAAAGAATAAAAGTGGTAGTATCAGCACATTTCCTACTGGACAATAAGTGCACCTTACAAGGTAAATCTTCAAAGCAGTAGTATGTGTGCTGGGCCTACATGTATAAATCCTGTTATTTTGTTGATATAATTTGTGCCTATATCTTCTTCACACTGGTTTGGAAGTGTACCCTTGTAAGACCACTACACATAATTGGGCTCAAATAAGCAACAGTGGTAATCAGTGACAGGAGGAGACCTGAACTCTATTAACATGGAAACGCAATTTCTTTTCTTCCTTAGAAAAGAAATACCCAGTAGGTCAAAGATGAGGTCGTTTCTGCAGCATGGTGCAGGCAAGCTTGTAGCACAGACGCCTGAACCTGTGAACCCAGGACTTTGGTTTGAAGCAATGTCAGGCCCTCAGCTTTCATAAATACAAATTTCTCCCCTTGACTAACCACAAATACAAGCAAAACACTGATTTGAAACTGTTACTTTTAGAACAAGCTAAACATTAGAGCAGCAGTGAATTCTTTGCCCTCCCAGCAAACTCAGGCAAAGAGGCCTCTGAGCATGCTAACAAGTTTTGACTCACTGACAGAGCTGATAAAACGAGATATCCCATTCAGAAGGAGGCCACTTCCTCAGAATTTAGTTACACTCTTATCCTGAATGTGACTCTTATATGTGTGGTGGGTGCAAGGTGGATCTGAAATTCTGCACTGTCCACTAGACTGAACACAGAGAGTCTATTGCTTATCTTCACTCTGCAAATGACTTAAAGATGGCCTTGGGCAAGTCACTCGGGGATCTGGGCCTTAGCCTCTCTGTATCTGTGTCTATGTATCTGTAAAATGGAGATAATACCTCCTACCTCACAGTGGATTGTGAGACTAAGCAGGTTAATACTAGTACAGCAATTTGAATGTGTTAAATATTATTATAATTATTTGTTAGCTATTATAAGTTACCTTAAAAATAAAAAGGACTATATAAAAGCTAACATCTTCTCCTCACATATAATCTGATTGGGTCAGAGTCTCTTACACTCTGGTCACTTTTGTGATATTTAGGTAGTGCACAGACAGAGATTCTGGCTGCAAATGGCCAACAGAGGATGGAAGGAAACTCCTTACTGGCATAAAGCCAATGGAGCCAGCTGCTGTGTCAGCCTCCACTACCACCGTCAGGGGAGCATGCTGGATGTGTGGGTCTGCTCCTCTATACTGATCCTACATTGACATAAGGCCCCTTACTGGAAAAGTCTCATGCTGGGGCTGGGCTGGTGCCCCTTCCCCCACAGATTCTCTTTGCTTCCTTGCAGAAAATGGTTTCTGTGAGGAAGCAAAGAGAAGCTGCACCAGTGCTCACTCACCCCTCCCTGGCAGCCAGGGGAGAGGTAAATCACTGCGGGGGAGGAGGAGCTGGGGTTGCCCCAGCTACCCAGGGACATTAGTCCCAGCTAGCCGGGGTGGGCGGTGGGGGAAGAGGAAAACTGAAACAGAGTTCTCTCTTCCCCTCCCCCTTCGTTGGCATAACCCAATCCACTCATCAATACTGACCATAATTAAGCCCCATAGGTTTCCCTGAATTGCCCTACACATATCTAGGGTTTCTTCTTATTTTCACTCCTCTAATTTTTCTCACTTTAAAATTCCCAATTGACTTTAATTAAGCTGCTAGGGAAACCTGATAAGCTTTAAAAAGCCAGACAGGGTTAGTCAGTTCTCCTGGCTCTCTCCAAAATATGTACTTGAGAAATTACTCCTATTTTTCAGCCTAAGTGAATAAACATTTTCAAATAAAAATCACACTCGAGTGCAGTGACTCTCCAGTGTTATGCCAACATTGTCTTTTTTTTTTTTTTGCATTAGATCAGCAGAACAAAAGAAATGGCTCGATGGCATCTGCAAGTATGATTCAACTAAAATAAGTTCTCTCAAGACAAGCACAAACATTTAGTCCTGAGTGCCTACAGAAGTTAAACATGTCATTAAAAGTTGTAGCAAGTAGAACAGTAAAGTCAAAACGGGTTTAATACAGTATACTTACAATTTTAACTTACACCTTTTCCATTCCCAGACGTCTTTTGAGCTACTTAAATAATAAAGACAACAGTCTTAAAACATTTTATCCTCCAGCCATTAAATGTCCTTTTTATAAAGGTGGGTTTTTTTGGAGGGGGGGGTGGATTCCAAAATTATTTACACCTTTCTTTTGTCACTTAATGTTACTTTGGTTTATAAAAATACTGCCTTAGTATTCCATCATTTTAGGCTGCAGTTGCATCTTTCATTGCAATTGCCCCATGTACCGTCTCTATGGCAGCACATACTACGCAACACTGACACAGTATTTCAGTAAAGCAGAGCAAATAGAAGATGAAATTGTGTCTTTTAAGCCACTAGCTGCAAGGAGCCATGCAGTAAGGGGATTCCTCGGTGGAATTGTGGCTTACTCAGCCAAAATTCCTTAGGGACTTTGAAGGAAAGTATGCCAGAAAGGGATGAAAGGGTGTTGCATGTGGTTCTCTAGGCACATCCTCAACTCTGTTGGGGTGCAGATGTTCATGCTTTTACCATTACTCTGTTTCATGCCCTTTTTGGAGGTCAGTGCCATTTGCAATCCAAACCAAGTGCTGACCAATGTACAGGGAAGACTTTGTCCATCCCCGTCCCCATGTGCATGCACTAGATCACTCACAATCTGACCTTCGGAAGTGGCATCCTTAACATCTATAACAGACAACCAGCAATTAACTAATTGCATATATTCAACACAGAGCAATGGCAGATTTAGGCATCCTGCACAGTAGGCCATGTTAGGAGGGGGGTGTTGCCAAAAGCAGAAAGCTAGGGTGCCTGAAGCAATGCTTCATATTCATATTTAGGAACTTAATTTGGCAGCCTCAATTTCAAACATGCACATCCAGATGTCCTAGTGTGTCATTGACTGAGGCACCCAGAATCAACACTGGCCTCCATTTAAGTGCAGTTGTAGGCAGCACAAAAGATTAGGTGCTTCTGTGATTTTAAAGCCACAGACCACAATTTTCAGAAGTGACGAGTGACCTTGGGTGCCTCAATTTTTGGTTATTCAACTTGTAACACCTTAAAGAGGCTGGACTTTTAGAAAGAACTGAGCACTTATTTATCTTATCAGTACTGAGCACTATCTGAGCACTTTATTTATCTGAAAAACAAAAGAAACTGAGTAAAGTAAGTTCCTGCTTGAGACATCTATCTTTGGAATCCCAAAAAGGATTCATCAAGTCTTTTCAGTTGTTTTCTGACAACTGGGAATCCAACAGTGTGAATGAGGCAGAGCAGTGAAGATTAGAAGTACTACATTTGAACCTCCAATCCCTTCTTCAGTCAAAATATTCTTCCACACTATGGAATCCAGAACCAAGCTTCCACCCTTGGGAACTTGAGACACATGCCTACCCAGTCAATCTGGTTAATCGACTGAATCAGAGACCAGGCAGCTTTGAAAGAAAATCATCCTGGGAAGCTTATTATGCCCAATTTGAAAAAATAAGTCAAATGAACCATTCAATTGATGAACAAAATGCACAATTTCTTGTTGCTATTATAAAAGGCCCTGCGTTTACTGTGCTATACAGTGTGTCAGAAAACAGTTGTCAAGCCTTAATCTCTGCATTAGCGAGTCATTTTGGAATTGGGGACCAAAGTGCCAGAGGGCAGTTCAAGCATTGCATTTAGACAAGTGACGAACTTGCTGGAGACCTGGGGAAAGTAGCATATCAAATATATCCTGTTGTCACCAAGGAGTTACATGACGTCTTTATCAAAGACATATTTAGAGATGTTTTACTTTTATACAATGGGAAACTGATGAGAAAACAAAAATCATCCCTGCCATCCAATAGTAAGTTAGAATAGGGTTTTGGAACTGTAAGCTTTCTCTCTTGCAACTCTTCAACAGAAAAAATTAACTGCAGGACCAAAATGGACTGAAAGAAATCAGAAAACGAAGTCAGACTAATACGAAGAACGGCAAGTCACTGCTATGTGGGAAAAGTTACCTTATTACAGATGTTAGTAGCCAGAAATCAAACAAATTTGCTTTCACCAGAACTCATATTATTTTTTAATTTAAGCATTGGCATTACAGTGAAGAAAGCCAGAAAAGAGGAGAGTCCCAGGTCTGGAAGTGAGAGAATACATTATCTTCAGCCAAATATGGGACCTGGCCCAAAGCCCATTGATGTTATTGGGAATCTTTCTATTGTCTTCTGTGGGTTTGGATCAAACACATGGTTAACTTGTAATGAAGGCAGGAAACTTCAAGTTTGAGGGGCTTCATTTAATTCTTGTAATTGTAGCCCCATCCTACATAGTTAAAATTGGTTAAATCCAGTATGAAGGAGAAAGTCTAACTGTAGACTTGAAAATACAATGTATACATGACAAGGCTACCATGCGGATGACTTCAAATGTCATCCTGCTTTGAGCGGATGTGTTAAAGGCAGCACATTTATTGGTCATTATACGCAATACAAGTAGTGGTGAGGTTCCACTTGACTTTTGCATACAGAGCTTTACTATTATTAATATTACTGTTACTATATTATTATTAGTCCTGTCTCAGTGTAGGGGGATATGTGAAGTCATAAGGTTCCTCTGTATGGTGTTAAAGGTGCATGTTCAAAACTCGAGGCCTGTCTTGAACAAACGAGTGTATGGTTGCCTTAATTTGCATTTAAGCAGTGAACACTCATCAAACAGGAAGGGAAAACAGTGGAAGCTCATGGGTGGAATAAACAGCAGGGAACATCTTTCCACACAGACTCTTGTCTTCTACTGTCCAGCTGGAAATGTTTTTCAAGAAGGGGAATGAAACTATAAAAAGAAGGGGCAAACACACCAGGAGACACCCCCCCCCCTCCTTTGGAGGAGGAGTCCTGACCTGAAGAGTTTGGTCAGTAATCTGCATGTGGTGAGAAAGTTTGCTTGAATCTAGTATAGTTTGTTAAATTAGGCACTAGTAAGCGTTTTATCTGTATTTTTCTTGTAGCTATTTCTGACTTTTATGGCTCATTACTTATACACACAAAATCTATCTCTTCGTAATTAATAAATTTGTTTTATCTAATATGGTGTGATTAAGCTGAAGTGTCTGGGTAACTCCATTTAAGGTAATAAACTGGCATATTATTCCCTTAAAGGAATAATGGACTTAATATATTTGTACTGTCCAGAAGAGGGTTGAGCAGTACAGGACATATATGTGGATAAATGTAAAGTAATGCACATTGGAAAAAATAACCCCAACTATACATACAACATGATGGGGGCTAATTTAGCTACAACGAGTCAGGAAAAAGATCTTGGAATCATCGTGGATAGTTCTCTGAAGATGTCCACGCAGTGTGCAGAGGCGGTCAAAAAAGCAAACAGGATGTTAGGAATCATTAAAAAGGGGATAGAAAATAAGACTGAGAATATATTATTGCCCTTATATAAATCCATGGTACGCCCACATCTCGAATACTGTGTACAGATGTGGTCTCCTCACCTCAAAAAAGATATTCTAGCACTAGAAAAGGTTCAGAAAAGGGCAACTAAAATGATTAGGGGTTTGGAGAGGGTCCCATACGAGGAAAGATTAAAGAGGCTAGGACTGTTCAGCTTGGAAAAGAGAAGACTAAGGGGGTATCTGATAGAGGTATATAAAATCATGAGTGATGTTGAGAAAGTGGATAAGGAAAAGTTATTTACTTATTCCCATAATACAAGAACTAGGGGTCACCAAATGAAATTAATAGGCAGCAGGTTTAAAACAAATAAAAGGAAGTTCTTCTTCACTCAGTGCACAGTCAACTTGTGGAACTCCTTACCTGAGGAGGTTGTGAAGGCTAGGACTATAACAATGTTTAAAAGGGGACTGGATAAATTCATGGAGGCTAAGTCCATAAATGGCTTTTAGCCAGGATGGGTAAGAATGGTGTCCCTAGCCTCTGTTCGTCAGAGGATGGAGATGGATGGCAGGAGAGAGATCACTTGATCATTGCCTATTAGGTTCACTCCCTCTGGGGCACCTGGCATTGGCCACTGTCGGTAGACAGATACTGGGTTAGATGGACCTTTGGTCTGACCCGGTACGGCCATTCTTATGTTCTTATGTTCTTATATTTCCAGGAAAAATCCAGGACTGGGCATGTGTTGAGGTCACCTGCAGTATAAGCCAGCCTGGTGAAAGCCAGGGTGTAACTGGCAGGCTGCAGTTAGATACAAACACTCAGGCTGTGGCCTGCATGGTGGAAGGCTGTTTGTGAGCAGCCCAGGCGGGAGCCACTTGAGCAAGGCATTACAAGGCACCCAAGGTTGCAGGGCAGGGGTGACACAGCCCCCTCACTAGTCTAGATTATACCCCAGTATGTCACAATGACCTATTGAGGTCCTTTCCAGTCCTACATTTCTATGATTTCTCTTGTTATGTTCTGACCATGCTACTTAACGGGGTGGAATAGCTCACAGAGAAAAGCAATAAATGTAACAGCATTTAAACTTTACTGAGTAATATCTAGAGACCCCAGAATATGAGCCCTTGAGTTCTAAACTGAGAACAGTGTCAGACCACCATTTGATTTGGGGCTTATTTAATTCTACCTATTTTGACAATAAAACAACATTAACCACATATGTGAAAAACGATTTCAGAAAATGAATATACTGTGTGAATGTCATGGAGTAGTGGATTTTTGGACTTGACTTTCTGCTTGCTAATGCCTGTCTGGTAGATGCAGCACATAAGGTGATATAAATATAATGTGAAGAAATACTTGTGACAAATATTTAAGACCAGATTCTTATTTACACTGAGGCATTTAAGACCACTCTGGCAATGTAAAGGGCCCTTAATGTACATGAGAATCAGGCCTGTAATGTTCTGTCCATTCATGCAATTGGTGGTTGTAAGTAGTCACCACATAACCATGGCCCCAAAGGAGAAGGCAATTCTATTAATTGGGGGAGGGGGGCTCTATGGGATTGGTTAAAGGGTTCCCAAATCCCAAGCCACATGCCTGAGAAAACACCACTTGTTTCTCTCCCAAGCCCTTGAGGAAGCAGCAGGGGTGGAAGGGAACCAAGAACAAATACTGCACTCAACAATCAAACACTATTTTTCTGAGCAGAAACAAACCATCAGGTAGTATCAGAGACAATTCAGGGGGTGGCAGGATGCATATGTGGTCACATGTACACAAACACGCACAGCAATAGTACAAATTACCCAGTCCCCAATGCCTAAATGATCTGTAAACCAATTAGGAGTCCAAACAGCCCACAAGCCCAGATTCTCAGTTCCAATCAGGGTACCTTCCAACCCTCATGCTGGTCACTCATGCTTGGGCACATGACAATCTCTGAGTTCTGGGTCCTGGGCGCTTCAGCACTGACTGGCAGGTTACTATGCTGCTCAGGATTCTTACACTGGATCTAGGTCATGCCCCAGCTTGCTCCCCAGGCCAATCCTCCAGCTCCTACCTTAAATCCAGGCTGTGTCTGAGCCTGCTCTCTACTGCAACAGCAGTAACTAACAGCCATAGGCTCCTCAGCATGTGCTCTCTTTAGCCCCGCCCTGTACCAGCTGACTGGCCCAGAGCCAATTAGTTGCCCTTCTTCCAATCCCCTGACCTTGTTCTAGAGTGACATTCTGCCCTTCAATGTGGAGGCTGGCTGGCAGCAAGAAGTGGGAATGGAATATTTCCTCCCAGTCCTCCAGGTTCAGTGCCCCTTTCTGTCAACTCCTTCATCACTCTGTATTCCAACCTCCAAGGGAAAAAGCTTGGAGGGAGGCTGCTCCTCATGGGAAAACCTGTCCTGCAAGGTGCTGAGTTGTAAACACCCCTACCTTTCATTGGCTTGACTCCATCTTAGTCCCTTGTATCAAGATCCAGCCCTAGCATTAGAGTTGCACTTTGAAGGGTCAAGTTCAAAGACTGCTAAACCAACTTAATACCTGGTGAAACTTCAAGGTTCAAAAACAGCAGGTGGGAACCTGGTTTCAAGAATTCTGCTGGACTCACACAGAGATTGCTCCCCACAGGAAAAGAAAGCTATTTAAAAGGATGAGTGAGCCTATTGCCAATAAGCACCAGCAGACTGTGTGATAAACGAGAAGGAATGTATAACATTTCAGCCTAGCTCACTAGAGAAAAGAGTACTACATCCATCAAATTTACTTCTCTCCTTGCTGGATGATATTTACCAGCACAGTTCTGCACTACTCAAGCAAGGATGAAAAGACAATGGCAGCAGCATGGGAAGCACTGGTATAAAAATGTAGGTAAGTTTCCACAATGACTGTATAACAAGTCTGTGCCTACATATATATAGATGTCAAGTAACAGCACAAAGGACACATTAGATGGGACATATATTGCCATGGACCTCAGATGCTCAGGACTAGCTCAATAACATGAAGAGTTATTCCATAAAATAATTATGTTTCTGCTAGTGACTAATTCCAATGAGCACAAGGACCTTGCTACTTAACTACATCTAAAGGGATTACGCCTTTAGCTCAAGTAGTCGGAGCCAGGGCTTGTGCTGCTGAAGGTACCACGTTCTGTTCTCCAGGGTGTCTGTTACACATACTTTATGCCTGCCTCAGAGCAATGCTCCAACATCCTCATTTTCAAAAGCATTAAGTTCATGCACAAGTTTTTATAAAGAAAACTCACTTAGCAATGTGATTTTATATCATTTAGTGAGCAAGAGCAGTGTATTTATCCATGAAGTTGCTAGGGAGTTCTTTAAAGAGACCCTTACTGTACATTACATGTTATTTTTTTTCAATTAAACTGATAAAGTGTTGGAACATAGCGTTCCTATGTTTCCTTGAGTACTCTCAAAGGCAGTTGAACATCTGGAGGAAAAAAAACTATGCCAGAATAGAAGAGTCACTATAAAGTTTCTTGATATTAAGCTGAATCAAGATTCACCAGTCCCTACTTACTGCTTGAAATGTGATATAAATGTCTATGAGAAAGGAATTGTAGCACTTTAGACAATCAAGTCAGGACAGGGGATTATGAAAGTATATAAAAACACACAGGAGAGATTCTTGGGTACCAGAGCAGCCATCCTGAAAATATAGATTTCTTCTGGGCTCCAACTTCTGTTGTTTAAGATACATTAATGCAAAGTGAATGTTACATTTTTGCCATTCTTTATGCCATGTGTATCTTGAAGGTTTGCTTAGATTTATTGAAAATGAAATTATATGAATTAGTAATTTCCTTCATAAGACTGAGTATTGCCTCAAGAAACCTGCTGTGTTTGTGAGGGGAGAGTGTGCCTGTCCAAGGACAGGGATTGGAGGGAGTGAGAAGTAGAAAAGGATGAGGGATCTGACCAATGCCCTTATCCTGCAGTCAATGGGAGTTTTGTGAATGATTTCAGTGATTGGGCCCCCACAATGTAATTTATGCATTATTTTCTTTACCTACATTTTAGACTTTTTTCCCTCATAAACTAATGCTGCCCTTGAGCAACGTTAATTTGTGTGAGCAGCATTTTCCCAGCACACTACCAAAGGTCTCAGTGACCTTGGCTGAATTGCAGAGGTGAAATTTTCGTGCTGATGAACTATTCTTGATGAATTTTTCCCAGTGAGTAAGAGGCATGAGCAGGTTTTTCTGCAATGTCAGACATCCATTTAGTCCCTTTCCATCTTCCTCTCCCCCTTAAATAACAGAGCATGTAAATCATGCTGAGGATAATCTCTCTGTATCTCTATCTCTCTCTGTATATAGATATGAATATTTGAGATCCACTCTTATCCTACTCAGTTCTCCTTAGAGTGTTTTGGGAACCAGCATCATAGATAAAATACAGAAGTTTATTTCTTTTTAAGATGTCCCCTTCAGGATTGCAATATCACAGACAATGTTTGTATTAATGGTTAATTAATGATACTGGTTTGCATCTACATAGCATCTTTTGTCTGAAGATCTCAGTGTGCTTTATGAACATTAATGAATTAAGCTTCATAGGAACCCGGTGAGGTATGTAAGGATTAGTGCCATGTAACAAACAATTCCTGCAATTGCAGGCTAATGATTTACCCAAGGTCACTCAGTGTGTCAGTGGCAAAGCCAGACCTAAACCCCTGATTCACAGGCCTCTGCTCAGATCACTAGCTCTCTTATTACTTGCACAGCACCTCTTATTATCTGCTCATCACAATTCTTTACTATGGACATACTCTGTTACACGTTTTCACATTGGCATTTGAAGATTCGAATCAAGCAACTGTCCCATCTCTCATGAGCATAAACATTGGCACCAGCAACAGAAGATCCACTGGCAGAAGATTATTAGTGTCAGTAGCAGCAGAAGCATGCACCTGGCCTACAGGGGTTTACTCTTTTGAAACTATTATTACTATTCATTTCAAATAGATCCAAATATTTCCTGTGCTTTAGCCTTTGATAGAGACTATCTGTGACACAATATCTTGTAAAGTTTACATATCAGATCGAATTCAGTGCTGAGGTGAGTGATTTCATTGACTTCACTGAAAGTTATACCCCTTTATGCCAGTACTGAACTTTGGTCTATTGCATAAAGACTTGCACTGTGTCTTCATATTAACAATTACAATCCCCATTCCCATTCATGAAATCACTATAGAAAATGTAGAATGGCTAACACCACACATTTGTGATAATGTAGCATGTCACATAAAACCGTAACAGGCTTAGACAACAACACTTACTCATTTGAGATAACTCTCCTCTGGACCCAAGAGCTAGTGTTATAAAGATTAGAACAGGACTGTCTTAGGTGTATACAGAGAGTAGTTTTATATCATAGTTAACTTCTCTGATGTTCAGAAAGGAACTACTGGCCATTGACCAACCAACAGATCACTTACATCATTAATTCTGTTGAAGAAAGCTGATCATTCAAACTGGCTCTGAAACTCTAAAATAGCTCTTGAAATTATGAGGCCCTGGGAGATAATTGGTCTAGTGGGTATAAAAATTACAGCACATCAGACCAATTTCTTTTTTCTTTAGCATAGTCATGGGAGAATTAGAATGTCAATGGTTCATCAAGGGGTGGGGAGGAGTTATCTTCTCCTATGGGAAAATTTCTTGGATAGGGTCCTTCCTGACAGGTGGAGGGAGGGAGGTTTCCTTAGAATTCTTTCACAGGAGCGGGAGAGCTGCCTCCCTTTGATGTTCAAGGAAGATGCAGAGGGTTTGGAATGAATTATATGTAGATAATGGGGGAATCAGCTGGAGGACTTGTTCCTTCACACCAACCTCTGAGCACACTGCCTCAGGCGCCATTAATTTTTCAGCAGATTTACCATTGGCCCCTGAGATTGAAAGTGGGTACATGTGTGGCAGAAATGCAAATTTCTCCCCAGGTGAGCATTGGACCATATGTAAATTCCCAGGCTTGTGGAGGGGTAGAGGGATTCAGGACAGAGGGGAAGAGTGCCACACAGGAGGTTTACATACCGTAGCCAATTGCAACTGGAGCGATCCACATACAAAGAGTCCCTTCTAGACATGGATCTTGGTGGAGTGATTTTGCATCCCTTTTCACTTCCTTCCCCCTGGAAAATGTTCTTAAAGACTGTCTGTAAACCATGGATAAAGAATTGCTCATATTCATGTAACAGTGCTGGTAATGGCTCTCTCTCTCTCCCCTCTCCCCACCACCCGACCACAGTCACCTAATAAGCCAAATTTGTCCCTAGTGTTATCCCTCTCTAGTGGAATTGAAACAGGAATGGCTTTGGTACATTATGTTTACCCAAAAGCTGCAGATAATGCAAAATACAGCTGTCTGCTTTGCGAGTGAAAAGATCACTATGTGCACATAACCCCATTGCTCAAGCCTCTGCATTGGCTTCCTGTTAACTTCTGGATGCAACTCAAGGTGTTGGTAATGATCTGAATGGTTTGGGACCCAGCCGTTTTGAGAGACTGTCCTACCCTGTGACCCATCATGGAGGTTAAGATGAGCTGAGAGGCTCTTTCTATCAGTTCCTGGACTAGCTCCATTGAATGTCCTGCTTTATAATTAATTCCCCTTGACAATCTGCCAGAGCTTTGTCTCACAGTCGCGAAGATATTATTCTCTGCTTTAGTTTATGTCTGACTTCAGTATTTTTTTTAATTGTCTGTCCGTTTGTTGTTCCCGATGGCAGAACACTGTGCAAGGGTTTATGGAATAATTATTTTTTAAAATTGTAAGTAAGCCTTTAGCTTCTATGGCCATAAGCACGCTAAAATAAAAGACCTGAAGATAATGTTCCTGCTCCTAAAGTGGGTGGTACAATCCAGTACCCTGGGTTATAGAACTCCAGGAAGCCCATTATAAAAACCCTTCCCTGCCAGTCATTATTAAATAGAAATCTATGGGGTAAGGTGTTCTTGAGACATAGTTGCTTCAGCTAGTGTCACTGCAAAAGCTTAATGGATGCAACAAGAATCAACAGGTCTCATGAGGAATGTGTTACTGGTAATGGGAAACTCCAACTGATAAGGCTCAGGGACCAGCTCCTCAGCTGAAATCTTCATCAGTGGAACTACACCAATTTGCTCCAGCTGAGGATATGGTCTCAAAAGACTAGAACAAGGTGCCAGTGGCATGGATGCAGCACCACTTATGTTGGCACCTAGATACTGACATCCTGACTGTGGAGGTAGGAGGTATGGTCAGGTGTTTAATGTGCAGGACTAAGTACACCTCTACCCTGATATAATGCTGTCCTCAGGAGCCAAAAAATCTTACCATGTTATAGGTGAAACCGCGTTATATCGAACTTGCTTTGATTCCCTGGGGTTGCGCAGCCTCGCCACCCCAGAGCACTGCTTTACCGTGTTATATCCGAATTTGTGTTATATTGGGTCACATTATATTGGGGTAGAGATGTATTGGGAATGCTGTGATCTGTTCTTTGTCCTACCGCAGACTTGTTTTGTGAGCTTCGGCAAATCAGTTCCTGACTGGATTCCAGATCGGGGGGGGAACAAAAAAAAAAGATTGTTTTCTCTGTCTATTACAGGGGGCAAGTAATGTGGTTTACATCAATAATATCTGGAAAGTGACTGGAAGCGATTAGAAGTGCAAAGTATTATTATTTATTAGTTATTGATTACTAGACATTATTTTAGCGAAGAACATCAGGTCCATCCTATCACTAACCAAGAAGGCATCAAGGTTGCTGAAATGTTGTTTAAACTGTTCTTTGCAGGATTTGGAATAACATGTTAACTTCATTCTGATGAGGAAAATAATTCTGATTCAGAAATCTTCAGAGCAAATGTATAAAATCTGGGGACTCAGCAAAGTCCGTACCACACTGGTGCGACCTATCAGATGGGATGGTGGAAAAATTCCTACAGAATCAAAAGAACTCTCTCGATGTGCTGAATAAAACCAGTTACATAGGCCCAGATCCACTTAGGTACCTACGTCCCAGTTTTAGGCACCACTGTGATCCACAAAATCCCCTGCCTTAAACTAAGTGCCCATGTTTTTTTTGTAAAAGTTCTTGAAGTGCCTAAGTTTTTGCCTCTGGGCACATGCACTGCTGCTTTACTCTAGGCATCTTGACATCTAGCTCCCACTTATGCCTCAGCATAATCCATGAACCAGTTGAAGACAAGTAGAAGAGTGCCTGTTTTACCCTTGGGGCCTGATCCAGTAGCTGGCCTCTGAGCATATCTGCTGGATCAGGTTCCATTCAGAATCTGGCCAAGGAGGAAGAGATGATGGGGTTGGTATGTCCACCTTATAACTTTTAGTCCACTGGTTACAGCACTCTCCTGAGAGGTGGGATACCCCCTGTTCAAATCCTTTCTCTCCATCAAGTGGGGGAGAATTGAACCTGAATCTGCCACATCCCAGGTGAGTGCTCTAACCACTATGTTAAAAGTGATAAGATAGGCACCACCACCTTCTCTTCCTCCCTCACCCTGCCACCCCATTTTGTGTGGAAGGAAACAGATGCCTAACTCATTCTCACAAGAAACTGCATAGGTGCCTAAGCTGTCTGACTCCGGGTGTCCTCGGCTGTCGATTTCAAGCAGAGAAAGGCGCTTCCTTGCAGCCCAGATTAAGGTGCATATCACTGTGAGCGGAGAGGGACTTGGGACACATGCCTCTCATTGGCACTCCCATTGGCTAGTTTAGGCGATGCCCTGCCTAGCATGCTAGTTTTTGTGGATCTCATTCTAAGGAACCTCTCTCTCCCATTCACTGTGTAGAGAGTTCGGTGCCAAACTTGGGGTTTGTGGATCACAGCATTGTTCCAATAATTTTCTAGACACCTGAAAAGGCACTGTGATGCTCAACATGCATCAACATGCATCTGACGAAGTGGGTATTCACCCATGAAAGCTCATGCTTCAATATGCTTGTTAGTTTATAAGGTGCCACAGAACTCTTTGCCGCGTTCATCACAAAACCTAAGTCCCTTTATGGATTCAGGTCATAGCATATCTAGGTTTCGTCAGGTAACAAACCAACATCCAGAGATCGCCTTTGGGAATAATGCTGGGAAGAAGCAGCCAATATTTCTTCCCAGATTGATGAATTTACTGAATACCAGAACAGCTGCATTAAAAGACTTGGTAATTCCAGGAACCTCTTTCCATGAAGAAACTGCTTAGGCTGAAAATCATCCATAGCGAGGAGCAGAATAAGAGGTATCACCGGTAGATTTTTAACTGGAAAAAGAAAGCAGAAGAGAGCTCTCCAAAAATGGCCTGAGAATCAATCTGTTAACTGTACTATAACTTTTATTTTATTTGCTTCCTTTAAGCAAGATGGTCAAGAAAAAGCAGGGAACAATGACAGTGAGGTTGTATGGCCTGTGCTGTGAGATTCTATTACTTGGGTTATGCAAGAGACCAGACTAGATGATCATCATAATGGTTCTTTCTAGCCTTAAGATCAATAAATGGCTAATGCTACCTTTTAGTAAATATAGAACTGAAAACGATTAGTTCTATTTTCTGTATGCCCGGATAAAGGCGTGACAGAAAAACATAACTGGGCAGGATTGTGGTTAGGGACGTAAAAGACAGTAAGATGACTCCTTACTTCTCTGACTGAGCTATCTATACATTGCTAGTAATAGTGTAAGAATGGGGCTGCTTGATGAGGTTTTTTCTCCTCCCCCACCCCAGCCCTTGGAAGAAGGCAGAGAATAGGCATGCAGGAAAAGGGAGTGAATGGAACTTTGGCAGGATGCAGTAGACCTGGATTCTATTCCCACATCTGCAATTACCTCTCTGTGTGCTCTTGGCCAAATCATTTAATTTCTTCCTGCCTCAGTTTCCATTTCAATGTAATGAGCATAATTATACTGCTCAGCAACCTTTGTGAAGTGCTTCGAGATCCTTGGTTGAAACATGATTTAGGCCCTGATCCTATAATTGACAGCATGTGGCTACAACAGTTTGCCCGCACACTCTCAATTGCAGAATTGGGGTCAATCATAGTAATAATAAATCTGAAAAGCCATTTTAAATCCTTTAAGTCTAGTTTAAGTTAGATTACTTTAAATTACATTTGGTGACAATAGTTATATATATATATATATATATATAAAATTACACACACACACTCTAATAAAGAGATACAGATACTGCCCACTGGGCTGGTTTGTGAACCAAAGCCAACCTTAACCATTTAGAAAATATTTTCATCCAGATCTCAGGGTGAATTGTTTGCCAACTAGTGAGTTTTATTCAGTTGTACAGCATGGAATAATACATCAAAACCCAACCAAAAGCAATGTTTCATTTGTTCTGGTTTAGTATGATGATAGATAAAACTTCAGTGTTGGCCTTAAAGAATCAAAAGGAACTAGTGGTAATAAGAGAAACTTTAATACTGACCTCTGTAAAGACTTACTGCCAAGACTCATACTATCAGCGACATCCAGAATCACCAGTTTTTGCAAGCAGTGGACTCAGCATGAAGTTGTCTTTTTTGGCAACAGAGCCATTCTGCATTTAGCAGGGCATATGTTTCAAACTCAAATGACTTCACTTCAAATTAAAGGGAAAATGTTTTGAAGTATAGTCATTTGATAATCATTTGCTTTAAAATAAGCAACATATTTCTATTTAATGAGATCCACATCTTTAACAAGTGAACAAACAGTGTGGCAAACAAAAAACAACCTGCTCTTAAATACAATTTCAAAATAAATTACATCTAGTTTTTGTTGTTGTTGTTGTGTTCTTTTTTCCTTTTTCAACTGTCTGTAGAACTCCCACAATTTTTTCATTGCTACAATGATAAATGCTATGAGAATAGACCTGGTACACTGCCAAAAACCTACTCTAGACTTCAGTATATGTTTCTGCTTTCAAGAGTCAATTGTTTTCCCTCTCTCCCAGGGGCCACTAGCTACCTTATTACCAGAAAGAATGACCCCTTGACAGCACAATTGAGATCTAGAAACTCAACAAAATTGTAACCCCCTCCAGTGGCATCAGAATTCTAATCAAGAGCAGAGGGTCTGAAAGACAAATGAATTTGTGTATAAGACCACCATGTCAGAGTGGCTTCTTTACTTGCAAAGGCACCTATTTTGATTTCCTTTTCTTTTGATTTTTTTTTATTACCTTTTTTCTTGTAACCTTTTACTCCACCAGCCTTTTTAATGTAGAGAGGTTTTCACAGCATGGGAATTATCTATACCCGGTTTACACAATTGCTGCCTTTCTTCCACATGCAATCCGTTTTGTGAAATGTGCAACTAGACATAGGAGGCCCTCTAGTTATTATTGACTTTTCTCTCTTACTCAGCTTATTCCATTGGCAGAGCAATTGTTCATCTATTATTTGCCCCATAAGAAATCCAGGTATTAGACCTACAGCACTGAAACTACAGGCAGTTCAAGTATAGGTTTGGTATCTTAATGTACTCTTCTGAGGAAATATACCCTGGCCTTGCAGGGGAATGGACTGGAATGCTCTAGTTAGCCTAGGAATACTATATGCTGTCTGCCAGTATCTGTCAAGTACTCTTGTTACCCAGAAATACCCAAGTTATTTGGTGACATCTTTTAACACACCTAAGAGTACAGCTTCTCAAATTGCTATGGATGGGATTTTCAAAAGCACCTACGTGACTTTGAAGCCCAAATTCCAGATCCTGAAATCATAGCTGCCCTGACTGTCATTTGCACCCATACGGATTGCAAATTAATGGGACTTGTGCTTCTAAATCACTTAGGTGCTTTTGAAAATCCCACTTTGCATTAACTATGTCCCGGTGTCCACCAATCAGCAGATTTTAAGAGTAACCTTTTTTGGGATTCTGCTACAGGGAATAGGTGGCCCAGTGTCAGAAATGGGTAGAATATCCAACCCTATCAGGGAGCAGCAACAAGACACCCAAAGTGTTCTTAAATCACCGAGGGATAGATTCTGCCATCCTGACTCTTGCTGAGTAGTACTGTGAAATCAATGAGACTACTCATGGAATAAAGTGTTACTCAAGATGAGGAAAGGTAGCAGATTCTGGCCCTGAACCAGTTCAGTCCAGCTTGCTGGACCCAACACTGTTGATGAACATTTAGGCCCCCAGTCCTGCAAAGACAACTGTGTGGGCAGAATCCTGTGCCTGCACAGAACCGCACTGACTTTTAGTGTCACTCTGGCAGACACAGGGATCGGCCTGCATGGTTCTGCAGGGTCAGGTGAAAGCAACCAGAGATACTGCCCTCCTGGTAAGAAGGATGTGAGGACGACTGAAATATGAGGAGGAAGAAAAGAAAAGACATTCTTGGCCCCCTGCACACATGCAAGCACATCATTCAGAAATACTAGAAGGACAAGTCGTAAAGAGCTAACTGACTGATCTTATATTGTGATTGTTTTCTAATATATTTAGGTGTGCATGTATAGTAAGTGACAGATTGCCTGCCCTGGAGCAGGAACAGTACAGATAGTGACAATGCAAACTTTCCATGCTGCCCCACCAGAGTGCCCTTGCTCTAACTCAGAGGGTGCACCAGAGGGGAGAGGATAAACAGCTATCTTCATAACCATAAGCTTTGACTTCTCTGCTGAGGCTACCAACACCATTCCCAGTTCTGGTGGGATTTGGTGAGTGAGTGAACACCTTTACACTGTGAAGTGGACTGAGAGCACCATCTCATTTCACAAGGGCTGCTAAAGTATTATTTTAATATGTTAGGCCACAATCCTGCAGTGCAGTGGACCCTTGTGCCTGTGCAGAGCCGCACTGCCATCAGCAGAGTTCTGCATGCGTGCCAGGCTCTGCCTGTGTAAATCTGATTGCAGGATCAGGGCCGTCAGCAGTGATCAAAAATCTGAAGGTTGACAATATTGTTGCTTGTGGCTTTTCTGTCCACAGCTCTATTATCTTTTATCACCTTAAATACTAGGTTGTATAACTTTAATCTCTACCCAGAAAACCAAGATGCAAGTCACACACGTTGTCTCCAACACATAAATATGATAGATTAAAATATAATATATCTTATAATATAAGATGGGAGAGACACGCCTGATGGATGGAACAGTAGATTCTTCCACAATAAGCAGCACTGAGCTTCTCTTAAATAGAATGAAGGGAAATCTGAGGAAAATAATGAACAAAATAGTAGCTCCTTCTGCCAGACCCATCAAGTTAAATGGCTTCTGGTATTGTTCAAAGCCTGTATGCTATTGTGTTCTGTGGCAGAGGGTAAAGAGAGGAGGGGAGACTTCTACTGACATTTTGATGAGGCAACAAACAAAAATAATATTTTGACAGAAGAGCTCATCCTATTTTTCTTTCAAAGCTATTCTTAAGCAGGAACAGAAGTCTCCTTCATATGAAGAATATTGAGGACATAAACAGAGCCCATCCAGTAGTATTTTAAGGAACTACTCTATTTGTAAACTAACACTGTCTGCTTGAAATGAACACACAGCATGACTAAAGACCGCAAGTGCTTGGCATCATTTGAGCTTAGTTTTAAATTCCTCTGACAGACATTTTTTGACTATGTTGTACAAAACTAGTGTCAAGTGTTGACATTGGTGTAAGCATACGATATGGCTGTATGCATTCACATGCTGATAGGTTGCACTAATGTGTGTGTAACCAATAAAAACAAAAGAGGTTAGTTTTCATATTAGTACTAAGTTTTATTTATGTCACTATCAGAATTTATTTACCCTCCTGACCAAATGTTTGCCTCACTCTGCCTCATCAATATTAACCTCACAGATCAACAAGTCTTCATATTGACAGAATAGAGAAGTCAATATCTCTATATTACTATTTAATAAATATTTCATTGTCAGTAAGCCAGTGAGAACAAACATCTGTACAGTAGAATGGCATGTACTTTAATTTTGTGAGGTTAATACCTTACGGATGTTTGAAAGGAGAAATCTAGCTTGTAATAAGTGCACACATCAATATCGGCGTATAAAACTACAACATGGTGAAGGATGTTTAAATTGAACAAAACAGGTTTTTTTAGTCCCACTTTTGATATACAAATGTTGAATGTGTTTTACCGTATCTTCTGACTATGATTGATAGGAGATGCATCAATTTCAAGGTTTGAGAATTTAAGTAAATTGTTGTCAGTGGTATCGTTTCTTCTTTTTTGTATTTTTTTTTCAAATTATCTCCTTCCAGAGAATAGTTTTACAAATTGAGACAGGATATACATAAAGCATCAATTTAGCTTGAATATCCACTTACAATTGTAAAAAAAAAATAGTTGTGATAAGAATGTGAGTACATCAGAGTTGTTCAGAAAACTCCAAAGTGTTTTTAAAAAACTGCTTATGTTTTTCAAAATAATCCTAGGTGTTTCTATTTTGAAAACACTTTGTCTGCCTTTTCATTCAAAGGACAAAGCTGTGTTGGTGTACACTGGAAAATAATATGTCTCACAAAGGAGGCTTCTTCAATATTTATCCTTTCATCTAGATCATAGAGTAATTGTATTATTAAAATAAAATGAGGTTAGCAAAAGAATTATATCAAACTATCTGAAGAAACCTGAGAGTAGGTTTTTAATCTTTCCCTGATTACTGGAGATGGCTTATTTAGACTGGAAGGCCTAAAGAATTTGTACTGACAGTGCAGGGATAGAACTTTACACAGCAAAATGTACTAAATGTCCCAAGTAGAATACCTTTGGTTAGGGATAACTCTGGGTCTAATGTAGGTGAACTCACTCTAACCACTTTTTATTTGGAGAGGTCTGTGTTCTGATTTGTCTGATTGCTCAAATAATGTCATCTAAAGTTCATTACTTCACTTTCAGTGTGTGTGTACTTATATATACTTAAAACAAATGGTAAGATAAATATTTTCATGCTTTTGTTTTTTAACATCAAATCTTACAACTGAATAAAGATAGTATCCTCATCTCACTGTCCTCTGAAAGAAGCAACATGGAATGGATTCTGTAAATCTAAGGCAATATACATGTTGCTGATTAAAAGCTGATGGTAACAGTTAATATATATGGTAACAAGGGGCAGTGTAGTTTTTTTCCTAATATTTTCTGTAAAAAATGAAAATTAGAAGGGAAAAAAACCCAGATGTGACTGTATAAGCCTTGATTTGAAGAGCTTTTGTTATCTCCTAAATAATGCATATAAAAATTTTCATATGAAATGCTACATTAAAACTCAGTTCTAGTGGGTATTTGTGTTTATGAATTGATTCCTTATCCATATTTTATGGAGAAATTGTGCTCTATTCTGGTACTGAGCATTATTTTCCAAATTCCTTGTTAGACACTGAATATCTCTCTACTGTGCCTCAAGGCTTAAATGAAACCAAAATTTAAGTGAAATTTAAAGAGACAACATTCAGAAACTTATTTTTTATAATGCTTCTGAAAGTTCATAATTATTTTTGTCCCTAATAGTCCTGCCTTTGAAATAATTTGATGGCTACATTTCTAAATCCACTTGGAAAGATTTGGCAACTGCATAACCATTAATGGGAGTATATATCACAAAAATGATTTTACAAATAAATAATGGTTTACAGGATTTGGCTTAAATTGTCTGCTTTCATTTGATTTTTTTCTAAGCTAATTTGTGGTGAGGCAGGAAAATCAAATTGAACACAATTTGGAAATAAAACTATTTGATAATTGAGATAAGTAGCTTGAACTTGTCAGTCACCTGTGACCTCCTTCTAGTTACACTTCATTTAAACTTTCCCAATTCAGAGGGCCTAAGGATGAGTTTCAGAGTATAAACAGAGCAACTCTGGCTTGGCTCTGGGACTGCATTATCCGTCCAGTTTGTTTAATTTGTATTTAAAATGGAGAGAGCTGAGTAAACAAGTAAAGATGTTTGGAGGAGATGCTTAGTTGCTACTTCATGCTTGCAGAGACCTTTGTGGGGGAAATACCGGATGTAAGAAAAAATAATAATGGAGGCTTAAGATACTTGAGAGAAAACCTTAGCATGAGGAACCAGGAGCTAAGATCTTACTTGGAATCTGATCCTCTTTGAAGAGCTCTGTTACTGGAAGTTTGCAGTTAGTTTGTGTTTAGACCTAATGTTGTGTTGCCTGTTCCAAACAGGTTATTCAGAATAACTTGGCAGCTGAATCCTTCATGCTTTTGGGCTAACTATTGCTAATCGTGATTGGCAATAACAGCAATTGCATCTTCACCAGGAGACAGCTGTAAGGATTTTTATTTGGGTTAACAATCCCCATCGCCAATGGGAAAGAAAAAGGACTTTGTGGCAGCCCTCTCCTTGCATCCTTGTTCAGATCGGAGCGGAGGGAGAAGATGAACAAGCTGAGCGGGTTTGATGCCATCTCCCAACGTGTCCCGTAAGCTCGCTGTGTCAGCTCCCTTCCCCACTCTGCTCTGTGTCGGGTGGCAAAGGGCTGATCAGCGAGGGGTAGCGATCGCCAATGGCTTTGGTGCGTGAGCTTCCCCCGGGTGGCAGGGCAAGAGGAAGTTTGAATTTAATCAAACAACAAGTGTGACTTGACTTCTGCTTGGCTGCAGCCCTCACGCCTTTAAGAGGAACTGGAGCAGCCTCGCTTCTCGGGTCGATGCGGCATTGCTCGCCAGTGAATCTTCGTGGGTTTCTTTATTTTAACTAACTCGGCCAAACGAATCACGGCCCCTTGTTGACTCTGGCTGCAGAGGCAGAGGAGACGCAGGAAGCCCAGGGGGAGGAGGCGAGGAGAATTCGCCCAGAGCTTGCAAGGTTTCATGCCTGCAATGACTGCGTGCAGTTGCGTTCACCCTACTCCAACCTCCCTGGCAAAGAGCCCCCAGCCCCTGATCAACCCGTCCCTCGCCAGACGTCAGGCTTCCTTGCAAGGCGTGGCAGACTATGGGCAGCAGCTAGGAAAACCTAACCTTTCGAGACCCCTTAGCACCCCAGCCGGGTGCTTCAGGAAACCCGTTCAGCCCTCGGGCCGCCTGCACAACAGACAGAGCGAGCGATGATCGTTTCAAACAGTGTGAGGAGATTTCCAAAGTTTACAAGATTAGAAAGCCCCGGGGGTCAATCCTTCCTTCCAGGCAGGACAGAGGAGTGAGTCACTCAGTGCTGGAGCACAGCTCGGTATGAAGGGAATTGTTTATTAGGAAATAATGATCACGAGCCTTTACAGTGCCTGCGAATAGGGCTCACAATAAATCAAGCTCCTCCTAGCCTTGTTCTGATCGCTAAACTTGGAACGTCTCTTCTGTTTACTCCAGTCTGTGGTCGCGACTCGCGAGCAAGGGACTCACTCAGGGAGCTCCTGGGAGGGGCAGTATAAATACACTTGCCTTTGTCTCCTGAGCAGATGTGTGTGTGAGCGATAAACCAGGCGCACAACTAGACCTACCCTTAACAATGAATCCAGCTCACTAGGGGGTTCGGATCCTTTGCAGATACATAGAGGAAAAAGGCTGGTGGGCTAAAGGAACTTCCACTCTTGACAGTCCCAAAAGTTGCAAAATATTTTTAGTAACAGCTGTCACTTCTCAGCAGAGCTTTTTGGTACACCTGTCCTTTACATCACCTTTTAACCCTTACCTCCCTCAAGTCTCCTTAGCCTCGCTTCTGTAGTCCCCATCTCCGCGGTTTACAATCCCCCCCCCCCCTTAGGCTATGAGGCTGCTCTTTAACACAGGCGGGATCAACCAAGAGGTGCTTCATAAGAGCCTCCGCATTTATAGGAACTACGATGCTGAGTGAGCTTTGCCTCCTTTATGCATTTTGGGGTGGGGAAGCGAAGGGGGCAGAAGAAAGGTTCTGCGAGATAAGCTCGTCTTCCACTCTAAGTATCTCTCCTTCACTAGCTGAGGATGCTGGCCACTGACGTCAGACGTTGTTTGCCCAGTCTTTTGTTCAGTTAAAAATAGTTTCGTGTAGCAGCTTACCTGAACTGCGGGTCTGTTTAATTTCTCCGGAAAATATTGCTGCTACCGTACACGATCATTTCTTCCTCACTCCGAGCTGTATTAGCTCCACTCCTGAAATTTATTCCACCATTAATCAAGAAACCGCTTACTAATGTTTAAAACGAACGTTTTACTTCCTGGAAAACAAAAAACCCAACTTTGTAACCTGGCTTTAACAGGACTATAGCAACAAAATCAACTATTTCTCACTACAAGTTCCTATCCTGCTCCAAATATTCCCATTCCCCCAACATTCTTTAGTTTGGAGAACATTTTCCATTGCATCCCAGTTCATTCCTTTGCTCATTCTTCTTGCAATTGCATATTAACCTAGTAAAATAATTGCATTAGAACAGATTACTTTAACCAGACAACTGACCATCTTCTCTGATTCGACGTGGTTATTAAAAATCGCTGGTACCCAAATACTAAAGGAACATTTCCTAATTTTAGGGGAAATGTTTTAAGCGATCAATTTGCAAATGTTCCATTATCTGTGTGTATGTGGGTGTGTATAATGTATATGTTTCCGAGTTATTACTCTCTCTCTCTCTCTGTTTCCATACGTTAGAGCGAAATGAATAACTTGGAAATGTGTAGCCAATTTGCCAATCTTTTCCGGATTTCTTATGTAACTTAGTTGTGCATTATAATGTAAATAGTGGATCTCTAGATATGGAGACAATTATTTTAACACGCCAGTGCAGAGTGTTCCGCAACCTACTCCGTGTGCACATCTCAGTTGCACAGCATCTAGGACTGCAGTTCTTCCCTGCTGTATTGTAACTTTATAACCTGATTTCACGACAGTGTGTGTAATAGCTAGATATGATCACACACGCATACAGAGGTGTATGTCTAGCTGATCTAGCGGCACAGTGTGTATATAATTTTACAGTTTACCTTAACAAAACTGTTTGTTAGTGCTAAATCCGTCTGCTCGGGACAGTATTCTCTTCATTATAAAGCTATTTCGTTCCCAGTGCATGTTCTTTGCAACGAAGGGGCTTCCCTTCTGGTCTCTATATTTTAATCCAGTAAAGGACTGATTAGCCCCAGTTCCACGCTATGGCTCTGAAAGGGCCAGGTCTGCGCTAGCTCGCAGAGTCACCTCTCACCTCTCTGCATCTCCGGGCTGAGGTCACTGCTGGGGCAGTGCGGGGGAGCGGGCGGTGGAGCTGTCTGTCTGTGCTACACGTACCTGGGCAGAGCTTAAGGCAGAAGTTTCCGTTCGAATGGTATGCGTCCCTTTAACGTCAAGAGAAAAATATTGTCTCCGTTTAAAAAAAAAACCCGCCACCTACCTCTCTCTTTATTACACTGATATCGAAATGGATTTCTCGTAGGAACAACAGGAAAATTCAACTCGCCAAACACGGAGATGGGTCTAGTTTAGTTTAATTTGCATCCTCAGGTTTTAGTGTTTCCTCTCTCTCTCTGTCTTTGGGGAAGGGAGTCGATTGTTTCCCGTCGTATTGTTAAACCTTCCTGTGAACTTTTGCATTTTAAAGAAGGACTTTACAATCTGCATTTTGGTTGTGTTCAGCTACATGCACCGTTCACCTCGAACTGTGCATTCATTTAAGGTGCAAAGGTACGCGGATAATATTTAAGGTTGAATGATTGGAACACAGCAGATTGCCCCGTTTATGCCAAATCCTGGAATTAATTGAACAAAAAGAGTATTTTATTTGCCAGCTGTAAAAAAAAAAGCAATTTAAAGTGGAATCAGATTGTAACAGGAAGGACTACAATAAAACCATAGATCCCTCTTGAAAAGATTTCATTGGGAGCAGATTTTTCAAGTGTGTAGGATCATCATAGATAAATGCTAGTATAGACTTTATTGTTATTATAAAAGCATACAATACATTTAAAAAGACAGCAATAAAAAGAAAATTATTTTGTATAAGAAAATGAGCACTTGAAGGTGTAAGTAGCTTTTAAATAGCTCTGGTATTTATCAGTTGGTCGATGCGGAGGTAAGCAAATATTTAGTATTCAGGAAAAGGAAAATTAATTTAGAAAAAAGTTACCTTCCATTGACTGTATCATTGCATTTACAGAGCTGATGTGGAGCCATCGCTTTGTTTATTTTTCTAACGTCTGCCCAAATTCCAGCAATCCAAAGAGCAGTAACAGCCTTTTCCATGTGTTTATCATCGGGGTTGCAACAGGATTCGCCTCAATTGTTCTGCCTTTCTTGTGTTTTCCTTTCTTCCCTCTTCTGCATTTCCCAGATACATTTGCTTTGGTTGCAAAAATAAACAGCGGACTTTTTAACAGCAATTTGAGATGATAATGGCTAGTGATCCCATTCTTTCCATCATAATCTTCAAGTGGTTTAAGATTAATGATAGGAGGTGTTTTAGCAAGAAGTGTAGGGTCTCTTCTCCAAAGACCAGCGCTATGATAATTTACTTAAGATGTTGACAAGACTGTCAGTAAGGCTAATTTTTTATTAAGCTGCACCGAGGTAACCGTAGTAAGCCTTTGATTTTTTTTTAAAGTAAGGTACATTAATTTTATGAGTGTCTTCCCACAACTGTTATTTGGTCTCTAGCTGATGCATTTGCAATTGAAATGCTGCTCCTTGCCTTTGTTTCCAGAAAGGTGTTTTCTGCTGTTCAGTTATATATTCCTCTCCCCACCTCCTCCCCCCTCTACACACACACATTTAAAAAAACGAAAATAAATTTGGGGAGCTACTGCCACGATCCAAACCCTTCAGCTCTTCTGCAGGGCATTGTTGTGCCTGTATTTCTGTGTAGACAGAGCCCTGAACCAAGTGAACTTGATATTTCTTCTAAAATAGACAAAATAATCCTTTACACTATAAATATTTAACTGTACCTCAGTTTACACAGTGGCCCTGGTGCCTCTTTTAACACAAGTGATTTACGATTTTATTTGGGGCTTTAAAATGGTGTTTTGCTTTTGTAACATGTCACTGTTTTCCACCGGGGGCTGCCTGCTCCACTCCGGATTGAGTCCGCCCCACTGAACCGGCAGCACCTCCAAAGGAGACATTGAAAAAACCCAACATTCTTCTCGCATTAGAAGAAAAGCGTCTGCTCTCCCGCACGAAGTTATGGAGAATAATTTGCCAGGAAAGCAACTGCCCACTGTCTGAGCGCTTTTGAGTATTACAGGAGCACAAAAGGTGCTTTTGCTGTTACCTGAGGATCCCACTTTACCGCTGAATTTCCTGGTCGTTTTCTCCCGGTAGCTGATGGTGCTAATAACAATTTAGATATTAGTTCAAGGTGATCATTACAGCCCCTATAGAAAAAAATGACTAGGCTTAATTATTCTAACGTGTGTGTGTGCATGCAAGAGTAACAAAATGTGCGAAAAAGCCATTGCTAATAAGAAAACAAAACCAAAACAATAAACAAACAAACAAAAAATAACAACCCTAGAATGCAATAGCATCAGGTTCTTAGTAGAGCTGATTTTGCTGTTTTTAATAGGCAGAAACCGTAAGCTTATATAAATGATTGGGAAAATGTGACACTTATTTTGTCATGTTTCATTGTCATTTTTAGCTTCCCACCGAACGCTTATGCACAATGCTGTATAGGTAGGTGTAGGGACACACATACCCAGGGTATGAATATAGAGGGAGTGTATGTGTATAATTACATTTAATATCAAGGAGCTAGGTGACAAGTTTTAGCAGTTACCTGGATGAGAGCTCGACTACAGCAGTAACCACTTGCTCACTGGCACAGGTATTTTCTCGGTATTCTGTAACATCTTGGGTTTAACTTTTCTATAGCGGGGGGACACAAAATATTACCTGCCTTTCTTCTCCCTGTGCCACCGTTAACCCAGGACGATAAGATCACTTTTTATATGTTTGTATTTCTCTGCGAGTGCAGGAAAATTGACACAAACTAAACCGCAGCAGCTACACCAGTATATTTATCCTTGTTATCAACATTTCCCCCTTTTTAGAGCTGAAGTTTTTGTATTTTTTTTAAATGGCAGTTTCCTAAACAGTTTATATTATAATCCCCTGAGGCCAAGAGGAAGGCGTGGGGGGAAACAGAGAGTGTCCTTTCTTATATATATATACACACACACACACATATATTTAAACATTGAGCTCTGACAGGAAATCTCCCTGGTACTGGCAAACTTTGCTTGAAAAGTCTGTGCTGCGGACCAGAGGCGCTCTGTTCAGTTGGCCAGCAGGGGGCGCTCTGATGTTGTGTCTGGGCTAAAGGAGCAGTAACCACAAGGTTTGTTTCATTGCGCTGGAACAACAACAACAACAGCAGCAGCAGCAAAAAGCTGCAGTTTCCAAACCCTAACCAGCTCCTCGACTTGGGTTTCACGTCTTGTAACCCAGCCGCGTCTGACTGCTCGGTCCTTAGGTACCCGCCGGGTATTTCTCACACTCCTGGGTGAGGGTGGAGCCCCCTGAGCCGGGCGAGCTGCAGCCCGTGCCGGTGTCCCTGCCTGGGACTGGCTCTCCCTCCCTGCGCGCTGTACATTATGCAACGGCAACTTATTAAATACAACGATGAATTGTCAACATTTTTTTCGCCTGTTAGTTCCGCTGATCCGGGCAGGATTTATTTTCAGATCTCAGGTCCCGGAGCTATAATGCGCAGTTTCTTTTCCTTAAATAAAATTGGTCAAATGTTGACAACCTTTAAGCCAATCTAACACTCAAGACTACTGATGGGAAACTAATGAGAAAATATCAGATCGTCCGGCCTGAGGGCTCCTAATTAAATCTTAGCTGATTGAAAAATAAAAGCGGGGTTTGAGGGGAGGAGGAGGAAGGAAGAAGCTCCAGGCTGAACTTTACCTCTGATTTTACGTTATATCACCCCTCCCCCTTTTAAAAGCCCTCCTGCCCCCTCCCCCTTTTAAAAGCCTATCGTTATTTCTTTGGCTATTTTAAGCGATCCGCTCAGAACTCTCACTCCTTGCCCGGTAAATATTAAGGCCTTTAAGCAACGCGATTTAACTAATTAGAAAATTTACATCATTAAGTCTCAGAGAGAGAAAAAAGGAGAAACAAATCTGTCAGTCATTTTAAAAGAGACAGGCCCTATTGAAGTGTGAAGAAATCGGCTCTAATTCAAAAAGGCAATCGGGCAGAAAAAGCCCTCAACATTAGCCTGCTACTTATTAATCAGAAAGGGCTCCCCCCCCTCCTCCTTCCCTGTAAGGGTAAAGCAGCCGCACATCGTTAGTTTCACCCAACGCCAAAGCTGCGTTCCATTCAGGTTTTGCCACTCGTCCCTGTCCCATAGTAATTGTGGGTGTTTAGTCACTCGGGGCTCATAGATCTGAAAATGGGTTTCCGTGGTGGGGACCCGGATCCGCAGGAAAAGGCCAGCGGCATGGGTTCCATCCCCCCGCCTTCCCCCAGACAAATCCGACTGTACAACAAAGTAAGATCCTAGTTTAAAACCTGGTTGGTGAGAACTAGATAATGCCTTTGTTTTCTCCCTCGCACTGAATTTATAACCCAGACACTCGAGACTGAGTGGCAACCTCGTCCTCTTTTCTAGGAGTGAATGTGTGTAACGCAAGGAACTTGGCTCAATAAACAACCTAAACCGTCACTGAAACTCAGAGACCCCATTATTAATGTAGGGGTCTTGATTAAGTGATTTGGGACACTGATTATCTGAGGAGTCTATGTGATGGCCAGGGGAGTTGTTTGCTCCCGGTATACGGAGCACAGTGTGGGGATTTCTACACAATACCAGTTTGGTAAATATTAGGAATGCCGTAGTTTTATTTGGAATATAGAAATTGTTTCAATTTTCTCTCTAGCCCTCCCCCTTACAATTTTGTAGCTAGCTCGACTATATTAGAAATAAGAAATGCATACCACTCTGGCTCTTTCTGATCTAGATCTAGCATGCACCGTAGCAAAGAAGTTTGTACTATATCTTCTAGGATCTAATTTAAGAAATGTTAAACACCTTTGGGGCAATTCTAGACAATAAAGGGCTATTGGTGAGCTCAGAGCCCCAGCCGGCTTCTCAAGTCAATGGTGGAGTTAACCCTATGTAAATGAGATCGGAATCCGGCGCCTAAACTAGATTTTATAACAAGAAATTTGGCAATATTTGTTTTAAGAGGCCTGCAAAAGATGTGCAAAATAGCCTCGTCCAGATCTGCATTTACTTTCAAATGTTAACTTTGAGGCGTGTTTACAAGTTGGTTTAGAAATGTAAGTTCATTACTATGTACATAATTGCTTTATTAGCAGGCTGTGTGCTTAAAGATATATCTGTAAACACTGTATGCTAATTATCATGCACATTACATGTAACACATACAATAATGTAGTCTCCACCTAGGATATTGTATAGACACACATGGAGCAAATGCGTGTTCAGCTCGACTCCATCAGTGTTGTGCGGGGGATGGGAAAGAGGAATTGGGGACACAAAACACGTGCTGCTAAATGCAACAATGTTCTAGTCTTCATCCAAATAAAACTAAGTAACCCTTTTGGTGCCCTTTGGAAATATTTTAAGGAAACAGGATGCTCTCACTTTCGCGGGATCATGTGAGACACAGGACAAGATGGAAAGGAGAGAGCGTCATGAAGTGGTATTGTCCCTAACCATTTTTTCTTCGCATCAGTTTGCCTTGTTGTTATTTAAAATGATCGACTTTCTGATGCAGGCCCTTTGGAGAGAAAACAACAATAACAACAACCCCTCAACCTGTCCGCTGGCCGTGCTCGGAAGCTTGGCCGCATTATAATAAAATTTACGGCGCCTTTAACAACTCACAAGTAAAAGCATTAAAATTCGCTTTAATTGAGAAAATTTTGATATTTAACTCTAGAAAGAGCGAAATCGCAATGTAACTGCAAACTTTCACCAATATTACAGCGCCTTACGGAGACAACGTTCGGTCTTCAGCAGAGCGGCTTTAAGAAGTGATTCAAAACAAAGAAAACCTGACAACGAGGGAGACAACAGCAATTTTGAAAGGAAAATTATTTACATCCACTTCCCTCCCCGTAGCTGCAAACGCTCAGGCTCCATTTTCGGAACGCTCAGCACCAGTGTACAGGGCGAGAACTTGGCTCCCAGCAGAGAAGCAGCAGTTCATATTCAAACTAATGATATACTTTACCAGGGAAAGACTGATGCCAACAGATTTGAAGGGAACATTTTCACAGGCAAAACTGTAGCCTCCTTTTAAATGTAATAGATCTAATGTTATTTTCTTACTTTCCGCTGTTTGTTTTTTTTAAATCTATTGGTAAAGAGAAAGGAAGGGGGAAATCCCGCCCTGGCTTTCTATCTTATTTCTGTATCTGTTTTTTGGCATTATAGAAGAGTAAAGAAGTTTTTGTTTGGTGGTTTTTCATTGATCAGTCACTCTGAGCTAATGTAATTATCCTCATCAATAGAAGGCTGCAGAGAGAATCATTATGTGGGTGACATTGATAAATGATCACCCAAGAGCTGCCTTTTCTCTTGGGTACCCCCACATCTGACCCTCCCACATACACAAGGTAGCCATAGAAACACCTTGAGGTCTTCAAACACTGCTACAAATGGGAACAGAGAGAGAAACCCAACTTCACACACTTTCCTCCCCACTGAAACCTCCTTCTGAAAATGCCACTCTGCCTCGCTAACTCCCCGTACTTGGCCTCTGGGCGGCCGCAGGGACAAGCCCATTTTCTATAGTCCAGTGGGTGTCTCTTGAGGAGTTAAATACAAAATAAATACGGCGGCGTTTGCGGCGGTACGGTGCGAATATGTCGCTGTTTCTCGAAGTAATTGCGTGTAATGCAAAACCCATTCGTTTGAGAGCCCTTCTATTAAGTTGAGCAGCTACCACACAGAGTGGGTCCCATCCAGCAAACAATTCAGCGGCGGGGGGGGGGGTGTCTCTTTGGAAAGTGCTCAAACCTGAATAATTAGTATTAATACTAATTATTAGTAGTAGCAGTGTTACTGTAAGGACTGGTCTGTTTCTTTCTAGCGCTTTCCGCATCCACAGCCCGTTTTAGTTCAGCCACCACCAACCCATCGAGAGCAGTAATTGATTCATAATGATCCACAAATCGATGCGTTAGAAGGGGCGAGGGTGTTTATTCTACTCCTAAAGCTGCAAGTAAAGTAGCTTTGACACTGGGTGAGGATGGAGGGGCGGAGTTGTTTGGCGGTGCTGGGTCATCCATCATCACTGTCGCAGAGGGGCAACCTCCCTTCTGTCTCTTTCTCTCCACCAAAGCGATTAATATTAAAATCGGCCTTCAAACGCGTTGCCCAACAGTCTCTATTCTCAGCACAGCACCCCCCCGCCCCAAGGACAAAGATGCCGGGTTTCCCCAGCCGGATCAGAATTCCACCTCCACAGCAGCTTGCTCAGCGATATTGCTGGAGCTGTGCGGTTCCCCCCCCCCCGAAGGCGTGTTAAAAAAAGTGTTTAAAAACAACATTTGCCATTGATTCCAACCAGGATCGTAATTGTGAAGAGTTGCGAGGCGGAGATATCACCGCAAAGTCGCGTGAAATCCTTCCCGTCCAAGCCAACACACGCTTCCTGCAGGGACACGCCTATAAAGGACGGGATTTGGGGATTTGTCCTCGATCCACTGGGTTGCCTCTCAAAATGAAAGGTGAAGTTAAGCAAATGTTTACGGGATCCTCCCAGTTCTAAAGGCAATGCAGTGAGGGCCCTCATTCGCCCTGTCAAATGCTTGGAGTGCACGACTGATCTGTAACTTGTGTAGGAATAGACCACTGACTGGATCCTTTGAAAAACACAGGTTCCATCTTGTGACAGCTGCTAGATAAATTTGCCACATTTCCCCCCACCCCTGCAAATCAGCTCCGGGCCAGACATATATAAAGCATTTCCACTAACATTTCCTCTTGTAGTCAGGACAGGACTCTGCCGAAAGGAGGCACAGACACGGACATCATTTCCCACTTCTCCTTTTGCAGCGCACAGTCTGAAAAGCTCTAATTTGGGGGTGAGGTGACTGCAGCCTTCTCCCCAGAATCTTTTAAAGAAGTGGAAATTTATATGCCAAGTTTCCACACACATATATAGCAAAACAAGAGGAGTTTTTCTATTACCCTTCGTTTCTCAGAACATAAGCAATTTTATTCAGACTACAGTATTTCCTTTCACACAATATCGCTGTCAAAACACTATTCCCGTTTTTTTTAAGGTTTGACAACTGAGCATTTCTTAAATGCACCTAAATCGGAACTCTCCATATTAAATAGCAAACCTCAGATTGAAGCAATCTGTTTACATTGGATTCCAGCAACACAACTCCCGCAGATTACAGCCCAGCGAGAAAATACACCAGCATTACAAATATTTAACTCATTACAAAAATAACAGTTTACTAGGGGAAAAAAACCATCTCGTTGATCTTTATATATATATATATATATATATATATATTCCTCCTCAAATCGGAGGGGAAAATGATAGCAAATCGGATACAATAAGTAGCTTCGTTTTGTGATGCAAAGACAACTCCACTTGGATTCTTATTCTTGTGATTTCTCTCATCAAAATAATCAAAGACTTTGAAATCGGGAGGACAGGGTGTGCGTTTCATACAGGAATTAAGGATCGGGGCGTTTTTAATCAGGACAGAAAGAATGAAAGCCAAATGTGGAATCTCCCATCCTCTAAATTTCAGAGAATGCCTTAAAAGTCTGCTACAAAGCAGGACCGATTGCTAAATTAACCCTCCCGCCCATTCCACTTGCATCCTTCCTTCCTTCCCAGCAGCAAAGGATTTACTCAGTTCAGAAATTAAACATTAACTGGGAAGTTAAGACTTTTTCAACATTCCAAAGGTAATAATACACGGGGGAAATGGGGAAGACAGTTAAAAAATTACAAATATTTAAACTAGTGACAGTTGTTTCCTAGAAAGTAAAGATAATTAAGGTATTTTTATTCTCCGAGATAGCAGTCCCTCTTCTTGGGACCCGATTCTGTTACCACTGAAGTAATGAGAAAATTCCCACTCACTGCAGAGGAGGGAGGTCCAATTTCCAGCTGTAATGGCTTAGAGCTAGAACATAGCATGCTTTCCTTCCATTTAGTAGTTTCAGAGCACAAGATGTCTGTATTATTTTGGTTAAAACAAATCCTCCTCCCCTCAGTGGACCTGGATCATCTAATTACATTTCAAAAGTTAAATTTACATTTTCCCAATTCATCCACCTGATCATTTTTGCTTTTGCTACATAAAGTATAATCTGATGAGACTACATTTGAATTTTTTGACCTGGTGTCTGTGCATGTGTCTGTTCAGTAGAAATGTGCAAATTCAGATGTTGTCTCCTCAGACTATGCTATGTGTGCTGTGGTCTCTGATTTTACCAGCCCTTCTTCAGAATCATTAGTAAGAAATCCATCTTCGACATTTTTGCCCAGCAAATGCCATCTTTCCCAATCATGATTAAAAACTCAAAAGCCTAACAAAAAATCAAAAATGAAATATTTATTACCGCATTTTGTGACTTAACACCTTTTTTTTAAACATAACGTCACAGTCCTCATACAAGTATTTTAATGTAAATTTTGACAAAGCTTAAAGGTAACAGCATTTTCTTCTAGTGAGGAACACGTGCTGAGAAAGGAAGAATTCATGGACATACAATACCAATTCCACAGCAGATCTGATACTAGCAAAACATTCTTTTTTTTTTCTTTTTCAATTGAGGTAAACACATAGAATATCTAACATGAAACAATTAATAGACCGAACTCTGTACGAAGTTTGTTACAGTATTCTCTTGCTTTTTTCCCAAGCTTTGAGTTCATGATAAAGTTCTAGGTTTGGTGCAAAGACCATTAGTAACTTCTTTCATTGAGGAAAGCTGCCCAACTTTTAGTTTTGTTTTGTCCAAAGCCAAGGCTCAGAACCACTGGAAGAAGCTCCTGCTCTGTCTTTTAAATTTTCACCTGCAAGCTCTTTGAAGAAGAGTCCAAAAAATGGTTTTTTGAAGCACAAACTATAAAGATCTGTTTGAAACTAAAGGACACATTTATGAAGGAACAAAACCAGGGGATGGCAAGGCCTTCTTGGAACTGTCTTCTGAGTGATGAGAGACCCAGCAAGGCTTTTCATCTTCATCTCCAGGGTAATTCTTTTTTCACTGGCCAAAACTGGTCTGAAATATACTGTAGTCTTTCATGGATAGTGACTTCACTGGTGAACCAAAACAGTCATTCTTTTGGGAACAACACACATAGTGTGGAAAACAAGGATTTTTTTTTCTTCTAAAACTATTTGAGGCAACATAACGGAGTGATCAACAGAAATGTACAAGTTAACTTAGTTCCTATGTTTATACTACAGTAGTTATAACTCTTGGAGTCTTTTTTGTTTGTTTTTTGTTTTTTTCCCCTCAGAGGATCTTTACATGGACATAATTGTTTCAGTGAGCCCATGATTTCACATTTCTGTTCTTTTCTCATTGGTCCTCTGTTGTTGATGAAAAATGACAAAAGTAAAAAATAATCACAGCTGTCTGGAATTTCGTTTTAAGTGTCAATATCTGGTCAAAGTTCAAAAGTCTTAAAATAGGTTTGATTTTTTGTTTGTTTTTGTTTTTTTCCCTTGAGTTCCCTTATACTATTGGGCATGAATGTCCATAACCTGTCCACCAACACTGGGGTCTACAGAATTTAACATTGTGGGGCTCTGTGCTGACATGGTCATTCCAGGGTGGGTAGGGGGTCCGCCGTGCATCATCATGGCTGGGTGATGGGGGTGACTTGACAAATATGAATGGATTTGGGGTCCATGTCTTAACTGAGTAGGGTGTGGGGTCATCTGGGGAGGAGTGTAACTTGGCTGTGCCATACTCATACCCATAGGACCACCCTGAGAGACGCAGTCCCCTGGCATGCCTTGCAAACCTAGACAAAGAGGGTAAAAAAAATCAGGTTAGGTTCCTAAACACTTTTACAATTTACCCATCTAAAACGAACAAGAAAAACAACAGACACTGAAAATCTTCCATCTAAATTTAGCTGCAGATCCTTGCCAATGTTTGCAGACATTCAAATTCTAGTTTGAATTTAATTTGATCATTCAGCAGGATAATGCACATAACAGAACTAAATATTGAGCACAACTGAGTGTCACAAAACGTAAGCGTACTTTAAAAAGCCTAGTGGGTGAATTTCTATGATAAATTCCAGGAGGATGCATACTGTTAAGTAAAGACATGTCAATTGAATATAAATATCTAATTTGTTTGGTTTTGGTATTTTAAAAATATAAAGGCTATCGCCTGTCCTAGTTCTGCACAAGGAGTATCAATGCAAGTTCCGCACACAGATCAATGGACCCAACTGCATAAATGAACAAAACAGAAACCAACAAAAGGCTCAACTTTGAAAGGTGCTGAGTGCCTCCTGAGATATGGCGAGTGCCTTCAACACTCAGTGAAGTCAATGGAGATGAAGC